>NC_091457.1:35929551-36229551 GCF_027789765.1 Dendropsophus ebraccatus | reverse complement strand
AGCCCCTCACATTCCCTGTAATATCACCATGTGCCCATAGTGCCCCTCACATCCCCTGTAATATCATGATGTGCTCATAGTGCCCCTCACATTCCCTGTAATATCACCATGCCCATAAAGCCCCTCACATTCCCTGTAATATCACCATGTGCATAGTGCCCCTCACATTCCCCCTACAAGATTATCATGCCCCCTGCCCTCCTCACATCCCCTGTAATATTACCATGTGCATAGTGCCCCTCACATCCCCTGTAATATCACCATGCCCATAGTGCCCCTCACATCCCCTGTAATATCACCATGTGCATAGTGCCCCTCACATTCCCCCTACAAGATTATCATGCCCCCTGCCCTCCTCACATCCCCTGTAATATTACCATGTGCATAGTGCCCCTCACATCCCCTGTAATATTACCATGTGCATAGTGCCCCTCACATTCCCTGTAATATCACCATGCCCATAAAGCCCCTCACATCCCCTGTAATATCACCATGCCCATAGTGCCCCTCACATCCCCTGTAATATCACCATGCCCATAAAGCCCCTCACATCCCCTGTAATATCACCATGTGCCCATAGTGCCCCTCACATTCCCTGTAATATCACCATGCCCATAAAGCCCCTCACATTCCCTGTAATATTACCATGTGCCCATAGTGCCCCTCACATTCCCTGTAATATCACCATGCCCATAAAGCCCCTCACATTCCCTGTAATATCACCATGCCCATAAAGCCCCTCACATTCCCTGTAATATCACCATGCCCATAGTGCCTCTCACATTCCCTGTAATATTATCATGCCCATAGTGCCCGTCACATTCCCCATACAAGAACTCCAGCACTCCCAGGTCCCCCCATTCAACATGGTTAATGCCTCAGCTGAGTATCCTATCCTGTGACCTGACAGCAGTCTAAACTGCAGGGACCTCAGAGCAATAGTCAGGGAGAGAAGATCCAGGCCAGGCACAGTGCAGCATCGCAGTGTGTATGGGACACCACCAAGGCCGGATTAAAGGGAGGGCACCAGGGGCACGTGCCCAGGGGCCTCCACCACTTAGGGGCCCCACCAGCTTGAACCCTAGCAGAATGGTGCTGCTTACCCAGGATATCAGGCCATGTAATAGGGCCCTAACACAGTGGGCAACAGCGCGCAGAAAGTGCTGTGTTTTCACATTGCGTTATTAACACAAACACAATGTGGGAATACACTCTGATACTTAGTCCACCCCCTCCCCTCTGCTCCTGTCTCTAGGGCTTTGAATCTTCCCCTGTACTGCAGCCCCTAGTAGCCACGTGCATGACAGAAGAGGATGCTGACCCATACGGCCAGGAGCGAGGAGGGGTCTGTGCTAAGTCACCTACAGTAAGCAGCCATCTGTATAGATTGCAGTATAGTTTATCTATTTTCTTTTTTTTTTTGGGGGGGGGGGGCGGGGATTGTCGCCCGGGGCCTCCACCAACCTTAATCCGGCCCTGGACACCACTATAGATAACCTCTGACTTCTGACCTCTGGAGCCAGAGAAGAGTTATAAAACGGGCTGCTCTGTTAGCTCTTTCAGTACTGCAGAATGTAGAGTATTACTGTGCATCACTTCCATTCTGCAATACAGAAAGAGTTAACAGCAGAGCAGAACATTACTTTGATGCCTCTTCTCCTGCTCTTGCACTGTGCTGAGGTCAGCTCGGAGGTCGGCAGTGCAGAGAAGACATAATATAGCGTCCCCGCTGCCGTTAACTTTTTCTTTTCTACAGTGTGTAAGTGATGCAGAGTATAATAACTCTGCATTATTGAAAGGGTTGACAGCAGGAGACACTATATGTCTTATGTGATGTGAATGCCTGTGGATACGAGGCTTCCAGTGCCTCCTCAGCGCTTCTCATGAGGCAACTGACAGGAAACATGGCTGGGCACTGAGCCGTAACTAGTTGTAATGATAAGGACACAGGACGCTGATGCCGCCCTCCTCAAGGACTGTGTTATCTGCCGCCTGAGGCAAACACTTCACCTTGCCTCATGGCAGATACGGGCCTGTATAGGTGTAATGAGAAATTACAATAATTCCGTCTGGTTTTTGTACGGCAAAGGTTACATATAACAGAACTTGGATAAGGTGAATACACTTTGTTCTACAGTGCGTTATGACAAAGATCCTTCAAAAATTTCCACTTCCAACGCGTTTCCCCTATGTGTTCTGCATAGGTTCATCAGGGAATGATGTGGTGATGCTGTATTTGTTGTCCTTATGAAGGGGATCTCAAGATGGAAGATAACGACATTCACAGGTCGTGTTGTGACCTGGTAGTAGTATTGTATGTTGCCCAAGGTATGGGGGTCTTCAAGTAGGCCCAAGGGATCGGTTTGTTAGTGGTTTATAGTGATGATTAGTAGTTATGCAGTTAGTAGTCAGATACACCTGGTCCTAATTCACACCATGTTAAAAGTGAACATGGTAAACATGATGAGTGCCAGGAATAGCGGATGTCATAGATAGCCTAATCCTTCATAGCCATGGTTAGCTCGGTGGGTCTCGAGATTAGGTCTGTGAAATTAGGTGTCACTTATAAAGATGCATACAGAGAGACCGGGGGTAGGTGTCTCCCAGTCGGGCAGACAGTAAGGAGATTGGCAGAGTTAGGTGTATTGCGGTAGTTCCTTCTCCTGGGGCGCGAGGTCCGCGTCTGATGATTGAACAGATAAGAAGGGAGGAGGCTGGAAAACAACTTTTTGAGTAAAGAAAGGGGCTTTTTTTGCCTAATAAAACTTATTACAGAGTTTCTTAAAATTGCTTGCGCTACTAATTTCTGCAAAAATATTTTAAGTGACAATTACACTTTAAAGGAGAAGTCCAGTGAAATCAAAATCTACACTGAAGGCAGGGAGGTACAGGAAGATAAGAAAGAATGTATACTTAAATGGGAACTCCTCATAAAGAAAACAGTTTTTTGATTAAAAGTTATATAGATGTGTCTATACAACGTCTTACCATGTCTGTAAAGTTCTACCACACTGGTAGCTGATTGAAACCCAGGAAGTGAAGAAAACTGGCCTCTGTGCCAATCCAGATTGTCTCCTGCTCCTTCTGCTATCCCCACTTAGGAGACAAAGATTCCATGCCTCTGTCTTACATTGTGTGTGTTTGATGGGCACAGGCTGGTGATGCAGACAGGGGGTAGGGCGTGATCTCACAGGAGGCTTGGCTGGATCCCCCAATCCCCTGAGTGATTCACCATCTCTGACCAGCCAGAAGCAGCTGCTGCAACTTTACTGATGAGGCACACACAGTATATCCCATGTAAGAAAATATTGGATAAAGTCCTTATTGTGGGGCTCAACCTCAAAGATAAAAGATGCTTGATCATAATATGTGAGTGGAGATAAAAAGAAAAAAAAAATGAATTCAAAAAGTTCTTTACTTTATGCCAATATCAGCATTACAGGTAGAGAATACAGTGTACTGTGTGGGTTGGGGGGGTTACAATGAAATGAAAAAGTACTGCAAATAATTCAGTAACACAATGAAATTGCAATGTGTGAACACAGCCTAGATGTTCTGCAACTGATTTGGGCGGGGAATGTGCAGGGTGGAGAACTGTGATGAACAGCTGAGGGAAAGCATTGCATTCTGGAACCAGTAGTACTGTGTACAACTGCTCAACCAGGAAGTACAGCCACATAATACAGAACAAAGACCCCCAAAGCAAATGGATTTTTGGTAGTTTCAGAACTGGGTTAGAAAGTTTAGCAATGCTATATGCTTCTGCAGAAGGTTCTTTTTTTTTTACCGCTACCTGGAGTTCCCCCTTTATAGAACCTATCATCATCCCTCCCCCTTCCCTGTATCCAACCCCTCCTTGTATACACCCCTTCCCTGTATCCATCCCCTCTTGGTTGAACATGATGGACATGTGACTTTTTTCAACTGTATTAACTATGTAACCGTCTCTGTGCCCCAGCTCTCCCTCCTGCAACGTCTCAACCTGGCTGATGGATTGCCTGCTCAGCCAGTGATTGACTGGTGTGGGACACCACTGAGAGCTGAGAGGGTAATCCATCAGCCAGCCCCTGCCTGCACTGTTTTTGATTTCACCAGACTTCTCCTTTAAATAGGGGGAAAAAAACTTATACACTACAAACACTATCTTCGCTTCCCCACTGTCACTATCCCTATGATGGCCTCTGCTGTACTGCACTTCCTAGTGTCTGCGTCACACAAGGACCTTTCCGCTCCTGATCAGAACGGTCCTTGCGCGACCCTGACACAAGTGCAATGTGGCAAAAACACAAGACGGCAATAAGTAAATTGATTTATTTTTTTCTATTTAACTGCACCCTGGGCACAGTTATCCAGTTCTCCCTGTTAATGACCAATCAGTATCTTCTAGTGATGAGCGAATAGTGAAATATTCGAATATTCGATATTCGTTCGAATATCTCACGATATTCGACTATTTGATCGAATATTCGATCCCATTAAAGTCTATGGGAACAAGTATTTGATTATTGAAAAACATCTATTCGACCACTAGGTCACCAAGTCCACAATGACACCTCAGGAAATGCTGCCAACACCTATGAAATGCAACTGGGAAGGCAGGGGAAGCATCTGACACCCCAAAATTGCTGGTAATAAAGTCACAAGTCGATGTTATACAGGTGAATTACCTGGTTATTAAAGGGTGTATGAATATTTTATAGGTAAAGCTGGACGTCTGTATTATGTAGCACGTAGCACTTGGTAAACAGTGCCTTATAGTAGCACAGCAGCCTGCTTGTACCACCCTGTGTATTTATTTATGTATGATGTAGCAGCACGTAGCACTGGATGAACATACGTACTACTTTTTTTTATTTTTTTTAGATCTAGCACTTTAGCACGTATCAGCAGCACAAAGCACTTGGTGAGCCGAGTGCCTTATAGTAGCACAGCAGCCTGCTTCGAATTTATGTATGATTGTAGCAGCATGTAGCACTGGATGAACACATGTACAATTTTTTTTAGATCTAGCAGTCTAGCACATATCAGCAGCACAAAGCACTTGGTGAGCAGACTGCTTGCACTACCCTTTATATTTATGTATGACGTAGCAGCACGTAGCACTGGATGAACACACATATATATGTTATTGGGTCATGTGACTATGCCATCCAATCCGTGTTATTCTCGTTTCTCGCTGTGGCAGCCTCCCTGCATGTTGATTGGCTAAAAAACAGGGAAGAAGGGGGATTTGAACGCTCATCGAATATTTATCGAATATTTGGCGAACTATTCGATAATATTTGATATGATCGAATACCTTACTATTCGATCGAATATGTATTCGATCGAACAGTATTCACTCATCACTAGTATCTTACTGCTCCAATCAACTAATTGGAACCAACTAAATATGTATTCAGAGAGTTCCATCGGTCTATAGACACAAGGTTTGAATTTTACATTACAAATGTTATCTACTAAAAGGAGTTATCCCAAAGAATGGGTAAAAATCACTGGAGTTATACACACCACTATTCCAACAGTATCCATGTGAGAACAGCAGTGTCATTTCAGCCTTTTGGGGATATTCTTCACCTCTCTGCAGCACTGGTCTCTTCACTTATGGTGCGTTTACACAGGCAGATTTATCTGACAGATTTTGAAAGCCAAAACCAGGAGTGGATTTGAAAAAAGGAGAAATCTCAGTCTTTCCTTTATGACCCGTTCCCTGTTTATGGTCTGTTCCTGGCTTTGGCTTCAAAAATCTGTCAGATAAATCTGCCTGTGTAAACGCACCATAAGTGTGTGTCCCAGTGTGATCATGTGACCAGTAAGCAGCTGTATTGTCCTGCAGTGCATTGCTGTCTATCCCATAGTAGTTCTCTACTTACTCTAGGTGACTTCTCCGGTCTCCCCTTACTGGGCTGTATACATAGCAGTGCCTCATACACAGCTCCAAGAGATCTCACTAGTCTAAGTGCCAGATATTTGTAAATTAATTTTGTTAAAAAATCTTAAAGGGGAACTACTGATAAGAAAAACTTGTTTTCTATTAAAAGTACATTAAAAGTTATATAGATGTGTCTATACAATGTATTACTGTATCTGTACGGTTCTGCCACACTGGTAGCTGATAGACATCCAGGAAGTGAAAAAAATGGCCCCTGTGCCAATTCACATTGTCTCCTGCTCCTTCTGCTATCCCCTCTTAGGAGACAAATATTCCATGCCTCTGTCTCACATTGTGTGTGTTTGCTGATGATGCAGACAGTGGGAAGGGAGTGATCTCACAGGAGGCTTGGATAACCCAATCTCCTGAGTGATTCACCATCTCTATCCCGCCAGCTGCTGCACTAATTTTACTGATTGTAATGGGTGGGGGCTGTGATGGTCACATGAGGGAAAGCATTGCATTCTGGGAAATGCTAAACCAGGAAAGACAGAAACACAATACAGAGCAACCCCCCCCCCCCTTTGAGTACTTATCAGCTGCTGTATGTCCTGCAGAAAGTGGTGTATTATTTCCAGTATGGAGAGCAGGAATACTTTTCTGTGGGGATTTGCTGCTGCTCTGGACAGTTCCTGTTACTGACAGAGGTGGCAGCAGAGAGCACTTTGTCTGACTGGAGAGAATACACCACTTCCTGTAGGACATACAGCAGCTGATGAGTACTGGAAGACTTGAGATTTTTTTAATAGAAGTAAATTACAAATCTCTGGCTTTTTTTTTACTGATAATTTATTTATTTTTTCTTTTAATAAGGTCTAGGTTGAAGTATCTCTTTTCTCTTACAGATCCAAGTCCAACGCTCAAGAAGGTGGAGATTTGTCTAAAGGTAGGGGAAAGAAAAGTAGTCAAGCTCAAGTTCCTCTGGAGAATTCAAGATGGCACTAAAACACTAAAAAGAGCTTAGAGATGACATGTACAGGTAGTTGTAGATGTGATATGCCCAAGAGTGGCCTTGTAACTAGCACAAACAACGTGGCTGCTGTGAAAAACCTCAATTCCGATTTTATGTCAGTAAATGAGCTCTGATCTCTTAGATCGGTACCAGACTAGACTATCACATGATCATTCATTCTGCTTCTATCTTTTGCACGATAATGATCAAATTTGAACGATAATTAAACGCAACGAACGTTGTAAACGCAACGAACGATCAAACGACGAGCGAGAAATCGTTCATTTTGATCTTTCAACATGTTCTTAAATCGTCGTTCGCAAACAATTCGCAGATCGTTCTGTGTAAACAGTCGTTCACCTATTTTACCTGTGTGCGAGATAGGCTTAAGCGATTGCAAAACGAATTTTCTGTACTATATATCGTTCCATCTAAACGCTGATCGTTATAAAAAAAATCGTTACTTCGAAATCGTTAATCGTATGATCGGGCGAATTATCGCTCCGTGTAAACGCAGCATTAGGGGGATCAAGTATTTAGGTCCATTCCTGGCTTTGGCTTCAAATCTTTCTGTATAAATGGACCCTAACTGTGAGCACCTATCTACCTAGTGAGGAGTGTCTGTCTGTCTGTCTGTCGGTCGTACTCTACCAACCAAGGGGGGCAATATTACCATTTGGGTTGCTATGGGTGAGAAAAGGCAAAGATGATGCTGGAAAAGTGCTTTGTCCGAGATTCTGCAGGAATCATTGCACATACTAGATATATGTTATTATATACTAATAACAGATGTCCTCCGGCCGAGTCATCACGACCCTCTGGCCCAGACGGAAAAGAAAACCAGATTACGTATTTCATATTCCTAACCTGCTGTAATCTGATTGGCCACCGCAGGGCCCCTGCCTCACTTTACGACGGGACCAGGTTTTTACACACAAAGCCGATAAAGTTTTCTGTGTAAAAAAAAAAAAAAAAAAAAGGTGCAGAGCGTGCTAATTGGTGGTTATGCGCATGCCCAGAGACGACGTCACGCCCTAGCGCGCAGGCGCACTAGTATAGTGCTTGTGTCGCGGGAGAGACCGAGAAGATGGCGGCGGCTGTAGAAAAGATGTAAGTGAAGAAAACGGGAGTGAGTGAGTGAGGTCTTGTTGTAAAGGCTTCAAAGGGGCGGAAGAAACGGCGGACGGAGAAGAGGGAGGAATGCCGGGGTACTGTGTGAGGGAGGGGGGTAAAGTGTAGGGGACACTGGTTGGGAATGGGAGACCGGGAGGTGCTATAGATGGAGATGTGTGAGGGAGCCGCGGCCTGCTGGGGGCGCACTCCCTATTGTTATAGTCACAGCTATCAGTGAGGAGTTTTCCCAGTATCATTACTAGTATGTATGGAATTATGTGTGTGTGTGTGTATATATATATATATATATATATATATATATATATATATTATACACACACAAGTATTAGACATGCAGAGCTGAGCGTGCTGTCCTCCCTTGTAGCCGGCTGCCTCCCCTCCTGCATTGTTCTCCTATGTGGTGGTGACTCCCCCAGGAGCCGCTCCTGACTCCATTACACCTAGGATTGTCTCCTCTGTGCGTCTATAGGGATGGGGACTCCGTATACAGCTGAGGACTGCTATACATTGAAGGATCCATAAAAAGCAGTGTTGCCAATGTAGCCGCAGTGCTTCCAGACGCCATTTACACTGCGGAAAACAGGCAGAAATTCCAAGCAGAATCCCCAGCGTAGACTCTGCTTGGAATTCTGCCTGCATCAATGTCACAATGTTATGTATAGGGTGGTGCTCCGCTGAAAGAATTGACATGTCCGCGGAGGCGCCCTATACATAACAGACAGGCAGGCGGAATTCGGAGTCCGCAGCAGGGGTTCCGCTCCGAATTTCCACCTGTTTTCCTTAGTGTGAACGGTCCCTTACAGTGCATTCAGTCCACTTTTTAAAGAGGTTTCCAGGCAAATATAAAACTTTGTTTACTGACTCCCCATGTTATTAAAAAATGTATTCTCGATTCCCTCGTTCCCCCGGCTGATCATGTTGTCACATTTTGTGGTCCTGACTTCACTGCTGTTTTCCCAGCTTCCAATGGAGTTCCCCACTCGGCCAGTCACAGAGGTGAGTGGGCAGTATGTGTACCTGGGAACAAAAGATCTGACAGCAGGGGCAGGAGGGAGGTAAGTATGTGCTGTTTTAATGCATAAAAAGGCTGTAAATAAAGTTAGATATTTGCCTAGAAATAAATCTCTGAGATTTTCCACGTTAAAACATTTATCTCCTATCCACAGAATAGCAGATAAGGGTCAGATGTGTCAGCTTATTGCTCTAGCCACAGTTTTAAGGCCACAGTCACACGCTCTGAATCATGGAAGCTATGGACCACATGATGGTAGGAGCTTCGAACCTGTTCAAAGCATTGCGGCTGTCTTAGTACCGTAGTGGGAAGATTTGAACAGGTTCAGAGCTCCTGGCATCATGATACATGATGACTGGAGGTCCTGATTCCTGGCTGCCGCTTCACGGTTGTAGCTTCTGTCATTCACAGAGCCTAAGAATATGAACCTGTTTTGCACTGCAGAATGGAGCATTGCCTTGCTCATCTGCATACTGTACCACCACCCCAGTAATTGTCTATGAAGCTGAAGGTAATAGCGGAGTACAGCGCTTGGCTATGTTCAGCAGCTCCATAGACAGTGGTTGTAGCAGAGGCACACATGCATGCCTCTGCTTCATACTCTTGAGATCACAGGGAGGTCAGTGAATGATCTGACCCTATCTGCTGGGTAAATGTTTTTACTGGAATACTCTTTTAAACTTTTAGGCCAGGTCTTCCAGCGTATTGCCCTGACTCCCAGTTATACATCACCATCCTGTGATGGTTGCTGATGTACACATTTTAAGACTATAGAATGGAGGAACAGAGACAAGATGGCCTCTCAACTCCACAATAGAGAGGCGCACAGCAGAAAGCCCTTTATTGGATGGCCACCCATAGTTTTCTTGAGGTTGCTTTTAGGCCATTTCCTGCTCCTACATGAGTATTTTTCCGAATATCCATATGGGCCATTAATATCAGGCTGTGGGGCTCCAGCTCTCCTGACACACCAGCTGCAGCCCTAGCTTATGGTACTTGTGCAAGTAAAGCCACCTCTTGTCCTTGCATTGTCGTACTGTTAGTTGCAGTGATGCAAAGTACCACTATTTCCCATTTAAAGCAATACCAGCAGGGTAAGAAGTAAAGATCTCCGCAGCATTGCAAAAATATCTTTATAAATGCAGTCTGCATCATCTTTCTGGTGTAAAAATGCTTTTAATGGGTTGTGTTACCAAGGTGGGGCCACTCTGCCCTTGAAGCCCCTTTCTCTGCCTTGGTCCAGTGCTGTAACCCACATCTCTATTTGACGTCACCGGGGGGGGGGGGGGGGGGGGGGGGGGGGGCAACTTTGGCTTTTGCGACTGAGAGGAGCAAACTAGCGCTGTCAGCACATGGCAGCAGCAAGCGGTTGAGTACAGGGGGCTGTGGGGAGCTGCGGCGGGGCTGCCCGGGTGATCGCTAGATGGTCCAGGCAGCCCTTAGCAGATAGCGGCAGTCTGCTGCTGCTGCTCCGACTCCACAAGGCGATGGCAGCGTATCATTGCTATAATAGTCGTTTGTCTTTCAACATGTTGAAAGACAAACGACTGCAATGATCAGCCAACATCGATCATGTCGGCTGATCGTTGCCTTCTGTTACACGGGGCGATTATCAGCCATATCGGCCGATAAGTGTTTCGTGTAATAAGGCCTTAAGGTGCTTAGTCTCTGCAGACCCAGGGCAAAGATGCTTTAGGCCCTGCCTCACTGACACCGGGCCCCCGGAGACAGACCCCGAAGACCGGACATGGATAGAGCAAGACAAGAACAGTAGCAGCAATACAGGTTTGCGTTAACTATTAAAGTTTCAGCCCTCACACACAGGCCACAGCCCCTGCAAACTACTGCTTGGAACAGTTGCCTGGATTTGGAGCACCACCTATCTGATAGTGATGACCTACATCAATGTAAACCTCCATGTTTACAGACTGAGTAATCCCTGAATGTCTCAATGGGACAGCCATGAATGTGCTACAGTATAAGGGTGGTTTACACTGTTTGCAAATGGTAACCAAGAGCCTCATTAGTTTTGTGGGAATTTTTTAGCAGTTGGGGGGTGGGGGGGGCTTGCTTTTAACTGTTTTCATGTTTGTAGTGGGTCTGTATCTTGCCATTGCGGTGAGCTGTTGCTTTTTTTCCTGGTACCTTGATGTATACTAACTAATGGATAGCAGCAGCAGGATGTGTACCGATATGATACAGGTTTCTGACCTCTCCCTAAAGATGATATTGATGGCTCAGGCTGAGAACAAGTGTAAACATACCCGAATAATGGAAATCGGTTGTCTGGGGCTATGTTTCACGGGGAATCACATTGGCCCTTTTATACGGACAGACTCATACCTACCCGATACTCCGCTCCCATGTAATAAGCCTTTTATATAATGTGCAGCCTTTCACTTGCAGAATTGTCGACTGCACATGCTCTGTTTACACAGGGAAATAAGTAACCGGTCATCTTTAGAGCTGCATGATCAGGCAATCAGCTGATGCTGGAGTGATTGCTATTACATTGGCTGATCGCTGAGCTCTTTACACAGGGACGTAATGTGTTCAGCTCATAATCACTACCTGATATAAAGGCCCTTTAGTGTAATGACAATGCAGCCAACACCACAGCTCCCATGCGGTGATACATCTGTGTCTATATCATTTTCCAGATCCTGTGTATGAGGCTGTAAAGACAGCTTTGCCATTTTGGCATGAAACTGTAACACTACTCTTTCCAGAAATAAATCTAAATTGGAAATAGTATTTTGTGACTAGTCAGACTTGCGTATTCTGCATATACATATGGGCAGGCACCGCTTCCAAATATGAACTGTTATGAGTTATGAGTGCTAGTCCGTCCAGACCAAAAAATATCACATTTAAACACAAAAAAGAAAGGATGGTCTGGAAACAATAGGTCTGCACCTCAAATGTACTATTCATAAGTTTTATTCAAGGCAAAAACACAAGAGAAAACTCCTCCCACCACTGGCCAAGATAAGGCACAGTGTGAACTGGTCCATTTTCCATAATGGTCCACAGACTTACGTATTCTGTGACTGTTGTGATTCGACAATGCGGCCTGTACATTAAGATGAGAGTTAGGGTACTTTATAATCTACACCTGTACATTATGCAGTTCATTGTATCTACTGATTTAAATAAGTCTTAGGTAAGGAATGAAGTTTTAGGACAGGGCTGGGGAACCTCTGTCTTGCGGGCCACATCTGGCCCCTGAGATGATCTGTCACTGCCCATATATATGTATGTGATGGGCAATGTAGCATCAAGTGCGCTGGCTGCCAGACACAGGAGGGTGCTGTGCACGCTGCCTTTTGTACGCTGCGTTGCTGCACGTCTTCTTTTTTTGCGGGCCACACAATGACATCCTTACTGCAGGAGATTAACTACAAGTCTGGGGGCATTTTTGGGAATCTGACACAACACTATTGCCACGCACAGTATAAAATTGAATGTCCATGATAAGAAGAAAAGGAGCGCACTCACCCCGTAAAATTGAATACTTCTTTTTATACTTCTGATATCAGCGACGTCTGATAGAAGCGCCAGCTAGGCGCGAAGCAGCTGTCACGTCTTCAGTGATTTGAGTGTCTTGGCGTTCCTACCACCCGATGTACTCATGGATGGCTTTTAATCTTTGATGAAAGAATAAAGTATTCAATTTTACGGGGTGAGTGCGCTCCTTTTCTTCTTATCATGGTTGTTATAGCATGAACTTTGGCTATTGCGAGCAGCACCACGACCCCCTGATCCACCACGCGAGTCCTGTCCATACTCCTTTTCACCAAAGTGTATCTGTGCAGGCGCTGTGACTTTTTTATGATAAAATTGAATGTGGCGGGCATGTTTTGAATGGCCAATGAATGATTTTATAAATGCTCAAACGGCTCTCAACAGGAAAAATGTTCCCCACTCATTTACAGTGTGACTATCTTAATGATGCTAATGTATTGTCCTTCTCATTTGTCTAGAATTGGAGAGCAGTACTATAAAGATGCCATGGAGCAATGCCACAATTACAACGCACGGTTATGTGCAGAACGAAGTGTTCGTATGCCCTTCCTGGATTCCCAGACAGGCGTAGCCCAGAGTAACTGTTATATATGGATGGAGAAAAGACACCGAGGCCCAGGTATGGTATTGATTGGGTTGGGAGCCATTTGAGTAGGTTTTTTTGCAGGAATTTTACATAATAAAGCAATTGATACCCTGTCCATAGGTTCCACAGGGTCAATAGTTGATCATCTGTTTGTGGTTTCTGGTGTATGCGCTATAGCGACGTAGGAACTGGAAGCAGTTGGCTTCATTCTGTGTAGCGGCTTCACTGGTGTATGCAGCCCCAACTCCTATTGAAGTGGATAGGAGCTGAGTCTGCAGTACATTGGTGCCACCGCTACAAAGGGAACAACTTCTGTCTCTGTTCTCACTGTAGTGAGAGCACTGAACAGCTGAGCTGGGTGTAGGCACCCCACCAGTGAGATATTGATAGCCTATCCTGGAAATCCTGGAAAAGTGGGATTTTGGTCAAGAATTTAGTCCTGAAATCACATACCCAGATCAGCACAAAGCAATATGCAGTAGTTTGCGTTCTAATCTGATATTTGGCTCAGACATTAAATCTAAGGGTTAAATCCACATTGAAGCCATCCTTACATAAAAAACAACTACTCACTCCTGCCTGAGGTGATTAGATTACATACAGTGTGCATGTGACATTGTATGTATGGCATATGACTGTGGGGGCTTGTGTCATGTGAGCAGTGTATGTGATAACATCACAACAAGCCCCTAAGGCAATACTGCTTCTAAACACCACAAAGGAATGAGGAAAACGTCTCAAATCGACCCTTAGCACTGAGATGTTCAGACTCCCCTTAGAAAGTGAGTGGAGCTTCGTCCTAGCACATGTAGGGTGCCCTTCTCATTGTAAATAGGAGACAACCACAAAACCACTTTAAGGAATCTATCATGAACGTTATCACTAACAAAGTGCTAGTAATGTATAATAGAGGTAGTTGCACTGTACATGATACCTTTCTATTCTGAGAAAATAGCGTTTTATTCAGTATGCAATTTACTTGTTTGGGTCACATTGCCAATACCTCTGCAGCTCCCCCCTCCTTTATCCATGCTGATTGGTATTGCCTGTCCGCTCGCGTGCTGTGTGACATCATTCCCAGCCCAGAGGGAAACCTGGAGCCTGCACCGTAATTCCAAAGCCTCTGCATTCCGGCAAAGTTACTGCGTGATGTTCTGCTCTGGGCTGTAAATGATTGATGATATAAGGAGGGAAGAACAGTGGGAGGGATTATCAATGCACTTAGAATAAAGCAGATGCCAACCAAAACAAACAAGTTACCTTTCCTATTGTATAAAACAAATTCTCTAGAACGCATGATTGCAAGCCTAAAAGAAAGGGGTCACTACACTGTACATAATGCTTATTTAGCACTACTAGCTCTTTACTAGTGATGAAGGTCCGCTTAAAGGTTATGTTCACCATATAGTAACTTTACACAGTCATCAAATATGTTAGTTGCCACTGGAAATATGTTCCAAGAGACACGTTTTCCTGTGTAGATGAGATGCATGTGCAGCTGTTTACCATCTGTTTCGCTGCTTATCTAGGGGAAAAACAGAATCAGGTTGGAAAAATGATCCCTTATATTGTCCAAAGTGCATCAATGTTACTGTAATGTGAAGAACTCATTATAGTATGATGGGAACAATTTGTCCTGTTTGGATATTGAGCCCTTGTCTGTGTGTATGTTTCGTGCCACTGTGTATTAGGACAACCTTATATCAATAAACTGCATTGTTGTTCATTGTGTATATGCCGAAGCTGGAGCTATGTGGATGCTGGGTGTCGGCACCCTGCCGATCAAACATTGTTGGCCTGTAAAATTCCCAGATACCCCTTAACACTGATATATTTTAAAGTGTTGCTCAGTCTACAAGAGTCACGACATCTTTCGTAGAAAGAAATTTAAATTGTGTTGAATATACCCCACATTTGTGCTATTTTGTCACTAGTTGTTAGTGTGGTTCTCATTTGTTAAATTTCCCTTAGGTTCAGCCCCAGGACAGCTGTATACATATCCCTCTCGTCGCTGGCGCAAGAGGAGGAGAGCGCACCCTCCTGAAGACCCTAGGCTTTCTTTCCCCTCTCTTAAGCCAGGTAAACTATTGGCGCTGCCTGTTACATTGTTTTCTGTCACCCCTTAAAATAATATGCGAGCTGATCCTTTTTAGCTTTATGGTGTATTAATATGTTGTTTACTATGCATTAAGAAAGTGTACAGAAAAACACATGTAGTGTGATTTTTGCAGTTGGAACCTGTTTTTAATGTATTTTACCTATAAGAACCACATTGCTTAAAAACTACTTTAACCCCTTCCCCCAATATGACGTCCAGGGACGTCATGAAAAACAGTGGCAGAACTAATCATGACGTCCCTGGACGTCATGCTTTCCCTGCCTCCCCCCTCTGTCCCTAGGTGAGATCGGGCAGCAGGAGGAGGCTGTGTCACACAGCCTCCTCCTGCTGCCACTGCCCGGAGGGGAGCCGCGCTCCCCCCTGGGCAGTTAACCCCATAAACGCTGCGGTCAATGCGACCGCAGCGTCTATGGGGACGGCGGGGGGAGGCTGCAGAACGCTGCCTCCCCCCACCGCCACTGAATGTGTGTCCCCTGGCCCCCTCCCCTCGTCCCCCCGATACCGGCGGTGTCACCGTGCCCCCCCCCCCCAAGTCGCCCCCCAGTCACCCCCGTCCCCCAGTCAACCCCCCTTCCCCACATACGTTACCTGATCCACGGAGCTCCGTCCTCCTCGACGTCCAGGCTGATTCTGAAGTGCGCATGCGCTCCAGAATCAGTTATCTCAGAAAATTTAAAGTGACGGAGACCAATTTGGTCTCTGTCACTGAACTATGATTACTGTGATAGAAAATATCACAGTAATCATAGTAATACAGTGAAAATTAATGTATAAAGTACAAAAAGTGAAAAACATACAAAAAATAAAACACACACTTTTTATTATAGTAATAATTGCAGTTTACTCCCAGATTACCCCTAGCCCCCCAAATTACCCGTAACCACCGCAGGTTGCCCATATCCGCCCCAGATTGCACGTAATCACCGCACGTTGCCCACAACCACCGCACGTTGCACGTAATCACCGCACGTTGCCCACAACCACCGCACGTTGCCCACAACCACCGCACGTTGCCCACAACCACCGCACGTTGCCCACAACCACCGCACGTTGCCCACAACCACCGCACGTTGCCCGTAACCACCCCAAATTGCCAGTGAGCCCCTCCAGATGGTCCGTAATCAGCCCCGATTGCCCGTAACCCCCCCATATTGCACGTAACCACTGCACGTTGCCTCTAACTCACACACGTTGCCAGTGACCCCCCTCCAGATTGCCCGTAACCACACCAGATTTCCGTAACCACCCAAAATTACATGTGATTACCTATAAGCACTTCAGTTTATCCGTAACCACCCCATGTTGCCCATAACCACCGCAGATTGTCTGTAACCCTCCCAGGTTGCCCCTAATCACATGTAATTCCCACCAGATTGCCTCTGACCACCGCACGTTGCCCATAACCGCCGCACGTTGCCCAAATTGCCAGTGACCCCCTCCAGATGGTCCGTAATCAGCCCCGATTGCCCGTAACCCCCCATATTGCACGTAACCACCGCACGTTGCCTCTAACTCACACACGTTGCCAGTGACCCCCTCCAGATTGCCGTAACCACCCAAAATTACATGTACCCACCCCTGATTACCTATAAGCACTTCCGTTTATCCGTAACCACCCCAGATTGTCTGTAACCACCCCATGTTGCCCGTAACCACCGCAGATTGTCTGTAACCACCCCATGTTGCCCATAACCACCGCAGATTGCCTGTAACCCCCCCAGGTTGCCTCTGACAACATGTAATTCCCCCCAGATTGCCCCCGACCACCGCACGTTGCCCCCGACCACCGCACGTTGCCCCCGACCACCGCACGTTGCCCCCGACCACCGCACGTTGCCCCCGACCACCCCAGATTATCCGTAACCACCCCACATTACCTGTAATCTGTAAGTATTTTAGTAACTGCGCTATTCTAATAACCATTACTAGCTGCGGTTTTGCTCCAGCAAATTGGCGCTCCCTTCCTTCTGAGCCCTGCTGTGTGCCCATACAGTGGTTTATGCCCACATATGGGGTACCGTTGTACTCAGGAGAACCTGCGTTACAGATTGTGGGGTACATTTTTTCTCCCATTCCTCGTGAAATTTAGAAATTTTAAACTAAACGAACATATATTGGAAAAATTCGAGTTTTTCATTTTTACTGTCTTATTTGAATACTTTCCTCTAATACCTGTGGGGTCAAACCGCTCACTGCACCCCAAGATGAATTCTTTGAACGGTGTACTTTCCTAAATGGGGTGACTTTTGGGGGGGTTCTCTTCTGCTGACACTACAGGGGCACTGCAAACGCACCTGGCGCTCAGAAACTTTTTCGGAAAAATCTGCACTGAAAATGCTAATAGGCGCTCCTTCCCTTCTGAGCCCGGCTGGGTGCCCATACAGTGGTTTATGCCCACATATGGGGTACCGTTCTACTCAGGGGAACCTGCGTTACAGATTTGGGCATGCAACTTCTCTCCTGTTCCTCGTGAAATTGAGAAATTTCAAACTAAACAAACATATTATTGGAAAAATTCAAGTTTTTCAATTTTACTGTCTTATTTTGAATACTTTCCTCTAATACCTGTGGGGTCAAAATGGTCACCACACCCCAAGATGAATTCTTTGAGGGGTGTACTTTCCAAAATGGGGTGACTTTTGGGGGGGTTCTCTTCTACGGACACTACAGGGGCGCTGCAAACGCACCTGGCGCTCAGAAACTTCTTCAGCAAAATCTGCACTGAAAATGCTAATTGGCGCTCCTTCCCTTCTGAGCCCGGCTGTGTGCCCATACAGTGGTTTATGCCCACATATGGGGTACCGTTGTATTCAGGAGAACCTGCGTTACAATTTTTGGGGTACTTTTTTTCTCTTTTTCCTTGTGAAATTGAGAAATTTCAAACTAAACGAACATATTATTGGAAAAATTCGTGTTTTTCATTTTACTGTCTAATTTTGAATACTTTCCTCTAATGCATGTGGGGTCAAAATGCTCATCCTACCCCAAGATGAATTCTTTGAGGGGTGTACTTTCGAAAATGGGGTGACTTTTGGGGGGATTCTATTCTGCTGACACTACAGGGGCACTGCAAACGCACCTGGCGCTCAAACTTTTTCAGAAAAATCTGCATTAAAAAAACTAATTGGCGCTCCTTCCCTTCTGAGCCCGGCTGTGTGCCCATACAGTGGTTTACGCCCACATATGGGGTACCGTTGTACTCAAGAGAACCTGTGTTACAAATTTTGGGGTGCAGATTCTCTCATGTTCCTTTTGGAAAGGAGAAACTTTAATCTAAACATATATATTATTGGAAAATCAAAATTTTCGATTTTTTTTAAGGCCTAATTGTGAATACTTTCCTCCAGCCCCTGTAGGGTTAAAATGCTCATTATACCCCTAGATTAATTCTTTAAGGTGTCTAGTTTCCAAAATGGGGTCACTTATGGGGGTTTCCAGTATACAAGCCTCATAAATCAACTTAAAAAAAGAACTGGTCCCTAAAAAAAAATCAGTTTTGGAAACTTTCACAAAATGTGATAATTTGCTAATAAATTTCTAAGCCCCATAACAGCCTAAAAAAGTAAAATATGTTTCCCAAATTATGCCAGAATAAAGAGGACATATTGGTAATGTGATTTAGTAACTAATTTATGTGCTATGACTTCCTTTTTTAGAAGCCGAGAATTTCAGAAGTTCATAAAATGCAAAATTTTCAAATTTTTCATGATATTTTGATGTTTTTCACAAAAAAACACACAAAGTAATGACCAAATTTTGCCACTAATATAAAGTGCCATATGTGACGAAAAAACAATCTCAGAATCGCTAGCATACGTTAAAGCATCACTGAGCTATAAGCGCATAAAGTGAGACAGGTCAGATTTTGAAAAATGAGCCTGGTCATTAAGGCCAAAACAGGCTGCGGAGGCAAGGGGTTAAGGTTATGTTTACATAGGGCAGATACACTGTGGATTTGCACAATAAATTGTCTTTTCCAAAATCTCCAGTGTCTTGCACTAGCAACAGTGTGGAGGAAGAATCTGCACATACTTTTACTGTGGTGCAGATTTCAAATCATATTTGTTTTAGGACCCATTCACACTATGGATTCGGCGCAGAATCCCTCCTGCTATGTCTTTGAATGGAAGGTCTCTTTTATGAATTGCAAATTCAATTTTTTTTTTTCTATAATGGATTCTGTAAAAAATCTACAGCATTTCTGTGCTGTGTGAAACAACCTCTAGGTTATGGCCACATGCAGTAGAAAATTCAACCCAATTCAAAATCCAAACCATGTTCATTTGTTGCGTAGCTTTGGTTATTAACAGTAGATGTTTGAAATTTACATTTGTTTTTTTTTATCATGCTTTATAATAAGGCTATACTTACCAGAAATCCAGGCCCAGTCTGCTGAAGGCAGATTTTCTGCTAGTTGAAAAAGAGACCAAACACAGGAATTCCGACCAGAACAGAGAGTCACAGCTCAATGTGTCCATGACTGCCTTCTTTCTGTGATTGCTCAGATGACCTGGGAAACACTGGACTCCCTGTGTTCTGACTCATGAAGTTGGTGCAGAAAGTCCGCAGTACATCTGCAGCATTTCTGCAACGTTTTTACTATGTGTGATCCCATCCTGATGTTTATCATTCATTTCCAAGCCCTCATGTCTATTATTAGCTTGTATAAATACATAACTTGCACAATGAGGAAAAACTATTGGGGACAAAGATGATTTGTTGCCCATACTGTTTCCACATTTACAGAACGTGTGGTACTGCAATCACACAGTTATTTAAAATTATGATCGTTCAGATGGAACTGTCCATGTGGCCTAATATTGGTAAAGGTAATGGTGGGCGCAACTCTAAAATACAAATAACTGTGCCTTATTTCCTAGTTCTCCTCTTTTTTTCTAATGTGTAACATGTGGCTCCTCAGTCATAGAAACTTGGGGCAATGAAGTGAAATCTCTGAACACTAAAGGGCTGTCTGTAACACTTTGTATTTGTAGGAGCCTTATGCCCACGGCTGTTGTGTCCCCCAATAAAATTGAGAACAGGATTTTACAATTTTAATAATCCCTTTATTCCCAGTCACCATATTTACTCAAACACAAAGGTGCTCTCCTGAAAATAGTGTGGGTCTGGCCTATGATGTATCTGTACATCAGTGTCATTTGGATTCCAAGTGTTCAGACCCCGACCAATGGCTAAATGGTCGGAGAAGCGGTATGACTGTGCGCTTCACTCCTTGGCTCCCTGTGATCTAAGTCGTTTTGTGCAACATGCTAAAGAGTGCAAGAAACCAGGGAGAGAAGCTATTTCTAGAGGTTGTGCGGAATATCTTGATGTAAGGGCTTGGCGGTGTTACGGCCCAAAATGTAATATTTAATACATGCAAATGGCCTACAGACACGAGATCACATACAAGCAAATAATTATATTATAAAGTATATTATATTGGTAATGCCATGGACAGTGGAGTATAAGGCCTTATTCACACGTTCAGTAAAGTTGTCAGTTTTTGCGGATCCGTAATCAGGGTTCAACTTAGAGCGCATTGATTTCTATCCGTAATCCGTTCCATAAAAAAAGGACATGCTCTAGTGCGGATTGTGATTGTGGTACGGATTACCAATAGAAGCTATGGGATCCATGACGTCCCTAAAAAAAACAGATCAAATGTATGCAAACTAGTACTTGTCACATTTTACGGAAACCGAAACGGGTGCAAATACGGATGAATTTATACAGACCACGGAGTTAAATAGCGGGAGGTATTGCGGTCCAGAAAAAAGACTAAACGTTTTAATGAGGCCTAAATTCATTAGCATATCGTGTAATGTTTTAGGGATCTGTGAGAGAAATGTTTCTTTATTGTTCATGGAGTCCATAGACTCATATAAGAAGGCAAACCATGGAATGAAATGACAGAGCACAATATGAATTGTAACCATTCTCTTGTAGACCCTGAGCAGATTCTGAAGAAAGAAGGCTTTATACCACAAGATGGCAGCAGCCTAGAAGCTCTTCTGCGGTCAGACCCTATTGAGAAGAGAATAGTTCCTGACCCTCGAGATGACGACAGCCTCACAGAATTCCCCTCTGTTGCTGGCCGAGCACGGAAGGTACAGACCTACAATGGGAGGCAGCGTTACGTAGCGAGAGGAATTATCACGGTAAAGTCAGGGAGGTGACAGCTTAGAGGCATCAAGGTTCAAGGATAATACAATCACATACTACACATAATACAATACATAATACAACCTTATTTTTATGTATTGTAACAACCAGTACATGCAGTATTTTTTACATAAACGTCACTCCTTCATACTAAGAAATGGAAATGGTGGCATAGGCGGTTACTACTCTTAGATATACTGTGTATGTATGTGTATATGTCTATTTGTATGTGTGTATATAATATATACATATATATATATATATATAATATTAATTATAGGATATGTGTATGTGGTCTGTATCTATTGTATTTTTTCGAGGGTGGGGGGGCTAAGCTTATAACCTGTTTTTAGGGGCTTTTCCTAGCAAAAACCAGAATGAATCCACAGCAGTGTTCAGCTGTGGGGGGAGGCGTTATAAATCCATGACATGCATATGCCCTATTAGTTGGCACAAAGCCTCCAAAGCTATAGCTACATTGTACTGTGAATCTTTATTTCAGTTTCATGAGAGCTCTGTAATGTTGCTGGAGTAGCTGTACAAAACCCCCTGAGAAATCACATGCTCATTTGAGAATGAAGTCTTTTTGCGGTACACATCACATCTGCTGAACCTCTGAGACCCTGCATCGCAGGGGGAACATCATTTTGGTGTGTTGCCTGATGTAGTACGTATAAGCAGGAAATCTAGAGTGTATTACAGCAGGTTGTGACATTTCAACCGATTAATTGGAAATATATAGTATTCATGACTTAACCACTTTAATATCAGCTGAACAGTGTATGATCTCAATTTTGTTTTTTTAGTCAGTAAATTATTAACTTATATGTTTTAATATATATTATTATTCCTTTAAGCGTATACTGGATCCTGATGATTTTTTAGATGACCTTGATGATGAAGATTATGAAGAAGATACACCTAAAAGGCGTGGAAAGGGCAAAGCTAAGGTGAAGAGTTGTGCGCTCTCTATATATACTTTATTTAGAATATATTTATTATATAATGTGTGTTTGGCTTTCTTTTTTGTTATTTATTGTTATGTATGATGATGATGATGATGTGTATATTGTTCTTATCTGCAAAGAATCTATCTTTCATTTTTAGGGGAAAGGTTTGGGAAGTGCCAGGAAGAAGCTTGATGCTGCAGCTCTGGATGAAAGGGATAAGCCATATGCCTGTGATAGTGAGTCAGATTTTCTCTGTGTGTTTTTTTTTTTTCTTTATGAAGTTTTTTTTTTCAATCATGTCCTGTGTTTTTTTTTTTACTGTTTATTACTCAGGACTTCCTTAGAAGGAAAACCTGCTTTTATAAGGCCATCTTCCTGTGCTGTAATTCTTTGACCTTTATATTTCTTAAAGAGGTTGTACCACTTGCACAAAAGTTTAGCAGCAAGAACAAGATGTTTTGGTGTGATAACTTAAGAACTGTTTGCACATTTATTTTACCTAAAATTCCAATACTATTTTAAGTGCCCCTTTAGATGTTCTTTACAGCACATGTATTAGGAAGCATATGAATCTTGATCCCTGTATCATTCATCACTTTGTATTTGTGTGTCTATTCTATATGTATAATGTTACAATCCTGTGCAGCAGCAGCAGTATTAGACATTTTACTTTGCTAGCCTCCAATGATCTACCAGTGTGGGGCGCCTGCTTTGTTTTGTTTTATTCTTAACTTCTAAAACTAGTTTTATAAATTAAGTTTTAAGAATATGCTTGCTGGAGAACTCTTTACAAAATATGTATAAAGAACAGTACTTCTTCCTCCCCGATATGTCTATATTACAACTTTGTGTGGGTATCATAGTTAGTGCCAACAGCAAAGGTGGAGCCTTAAGATTAGAGATGAGCGAGCCTTGAGCACTAACATGTCTATATTACAGCTGTGTGTGGTTATCATACTTTGTGCCAACAAGAAAAGTGGTGTTGGAGCCTGAAGGTCAATTTAGAGCTGCATTGTTCCTGAAAGGAGATTAGGGGGCACCTGGGAGAAAGAATAAAACATACCTGGTTCTGTCATGTTAGACCATGCTTTGTTTTCGCCAAAAAGAAAATAAAAATTGCTTAGTAAGTTAAATGGCTTGTCTTATCATAGCCAGCTCTTTTTAAAATGCAGCCATTCTGATCAGGTTCACTCTAATAAACCCCAGAAGATCATCTAGTAAAATGTACCTGTCATAATTTACGCTGACTTGATCAGTACGAAATCCAGTTTACCTCCGGAGGTTTGGGTATCTATGGGTATGAGGGTTCGTTTTGTGCACGAGCCCTATTGGATCAGAAGGGGGCTCACGTGTAGTATCGACCTGGTGTGGTTATATCCAATGGATTTCACACTGATCAGGTCAGTGTACATCATGACAGGTATGCTTTAACTTTGGGAGGAGCTCCCTCCACAACCTCCTTGTTAGGGAAATGGTACATTTTTATGGTACATGTTTATTCAGGTATTTGGATGTAATACACAGATGTAGATGGGGCTTACAGGAAGAGTGAAGCTGCTTGCAGAAGCTCTTTACTCTGGCTTATACCATGGTACTTGTGGTATGGGTGCAGTTCACTTTAGCTTTATGTAGGTCCTGTAGAGATCCCTGTAGTGTTGGAAATGGCCCTTTAACAGTATGCTCTGAGCGCTGACGTGTTTCATATCTGCCCGTGGCCTATTTCACAACAATGGGATAGATTCTCCAGGGATCCGTTAATGTTGTATGTTATATGAATCATTTATTTAGGAAGCAATCAAATGACTAATGTCTTGTGCTCAAGTTCATTAATTTATTCCAGCGTATTAAATAAAAAATGGACATAAGATGGTTTTTATTTGCAATTTAGCTACAACAAAGCATACAATATTAAAAAAAAATCATGACAAAATGAAAGCCGTCAACTCTTAGATCAAAATTGACTCCTGATAAATCGAATGAACGCAATATCCATGTATCTGTCAATGAAGACAACACAATTCATTATAAAAAAAAATATACTAAATTGTACGACAATATAAATAGTGATACAATATTTGGATGTAATGTTATATGGCCCATACATAGGTTCCAAAGGAAAAAAAACATTACAACAATATCAATCACAGTTGATTCGTAGACGTTTGTCAGATAGACTATCCGTTATTTACAATAATCTCAAAGCCAAGAAGAGGGCAGATGACATACCATGGTGACTTCTCCATAAGCCCCATAGGGGAATTTATCAATTCTTTACCACAGGATCCTAGAGTAAAGTCATACATTTAGTTTTGTAGTTTTTCATTAACTAGAGGGCAGTAGTTGCTGGTGTCCTGTGGCCATGGCACCCAATCACAGCTCAGCTTTTCTTATCTTGTAAAATATAATCTTAGCCATTATGAGTTGTGTGAAACAAAAACTAGTGTAACTTGCTGATAGCAGATTAATAAAGCTAGGCCATATTCCTTTAATATTTATGTAAACTTGTGGAACCCTTCGACATTCATTCGGGATTGTTGACGTTTGTTGCTTTTATGTTTATACTTTGTTATACAAATGTCTATTTATGACAAAAGATACAAATGAGATGTAAACATAGCCTAAGGCCTAGCCTTACTATCAGCTATACTACCACCTGTCACGTTAGAAATGATGAACTCCTCCCTTCCAATTTTACCCTTAGCATCTTGTTTCTCCCTATTTCTCAGTCATATTGGAAGGTGTATCTCTCAGGTCTGAAAGAATCCTCTTTGTGCTCAAACATCCAGAAAGCAACATACATACAACAGCTGCGAAACAGAGGGCACCATCTGTGTTACCGCATGCAGCTGGATAAAAATCTGTCACACTGAGTTGCAAGAAGACTGCAAATTGCCAAACACAAAGAAGCAATTACATGCCTTCTCAGCGGGTCTATGCCGTCTATTCTGCCGTATCCAAATTCTTCACTTCCTGCTGAATTATGATCATAAATACACAATTAAAATAGTAAGGGAAATTGGGTTTAATCTCGTCCAGATATAAAAGGCACTAATTCATTATACATGCAGTGTTTGCAATCATTTCCTTTTAATGAAAACTTCACTCTTCATGTTTGGATACAGTTACATTATCTTAATCTACATTGGCATATTATGCCAAGAGACCGAGCTAACATAGGGAAATGAGAAAATGGGTTAGTGTAACCTGGTATAAGAGTAGATTACACACTAGACTAGTCATATATATGTATAATCTAAACAGCATTTCTGTGCTCCAGGTGTCAGTCATCCCTGGTGATTTGTATTACATGCAGTGGGTTAAGCCCTGAAGCTGTTCAGTCCTTCATGTTATAAAACTAGATATTTGCAGCATTCAGATTAGTATTTTCACATTAGACTTTTTACAATGGTTCCAGTACTTTTTTTTTTGCTTGTAATATATCATGCAAAATTAACTTTGCAAACAGTAACCCAATTTTCCAGCAATTATGACTATTGCTTCCCTATTGTTAGCTGAGAGCTTGTGCCACGTACAACTTGTGTAACACTGTCTTAACTATAAAAGGGCTTTACAGTCATTTCCAATGGAACCTCCACCTTAGCCAGGCGCTAGCGGATAGCAAAATTAGAGTAAGGCAATCTGAAACAAACTAAGAGTATCTGTTGATTAGTTTAGTCTGCAAAAATATGTACAGACTGTGGGACCTTTTGGTTACCCAGATGAGGTTTACATGGTCTGTGGATACATCATAAGATCAACTGGGATTTTTCCAGACAACTAGATGACTAATTTTTGCAGCCCAAACTAATTGATGGCCGATCTGTTTCAGGCTGCCTTACTTTAGTTTTGCTTATTTCTATCAATGTATGCACATAAACATGCATGCATCAGTTTGCAAACAGAAAGTGCCAAACATAATTAATACCTATAGGAAAACTGGCAAACCCCTTTAAGAGCTAATCCTTGAGACTGAAAAAAGAAATCCCTTAGCATATTAGTTAAAATTAATAAAAAAGCTGGCTTTTCGTGTATCACCTTCCAAAAGATAACTTGTATTCTCCAGTGCATATGTATGCTAAAATGTGTTCTAGAAAGCTGCTGGGATGTGACTACTGGATTCCCACAATAAACCGTCCTTGACTTATACTCTAGTTAGGATAGTCCTCAGCAAATGATATTCATATTATTATGAGTTTCCTTTATGTGTGTCTGTGTTTTAAATGAAAGTGTGCCTTTCCTTAAAGGACAAGTGCCATGAAAAACTTTTTCCCAGTAATTGAAGCACATTACAAAGTTATATATCTCTGTAATATGCTTCAATCACCTATCTGCCTCCCTTCCCTGTCTTTTACCCCCTCCACCCCCCACCAGGAAGTGTCCTAACTCACACAGACCTAATTACCGTCGTCACCGTCACCAGGCAGCTCCTTCTTGTGAGGATGAGTCATCAGCAGGAGGGCTGCTCTAGCTCCTGTTACACCAGCCTCCCCTCCTTGTCAGGTGACTCTGCTTGCTCAGCTTATCTTCTCTAGTGACATGACTAATTCACTCACTGAGTCCACGGCAGCAGGAGAGAGGGTATGAGGTGAGGGGGGGGGGCTTTCTATCTGCCGTGACAAGTGATGGCTTGCAGTTGTTCAGCCAATGGGAGCTGAGCAAGCTGTCACCTGACAAGGCAGGGGAGGGGGGAGGCTAGTGTAACAGGAGAAGGAGCTGAGAGAAGAGCTTGGTGACAGTGACGGCAGTCATTAGGTCTTTGTGAGTCAGGACACTTCCTGGTGGGGGGTGGAGGGGGGAAAAGACAGGGAAGGGAGGCAGATAGGTGATTGAAGCATATTACAGAGTTATATAACTTTATGTGCTTCAATTACTGGGAAAAAGTTTTTCATAGCACTTGTCCTTTAATGTAAGAAAGAAAACATGGTCAATTTTTCACTCAAAGCTTTTAGCCACATTCCCATATTGTGGTCACCAATAGCTATACAATGTTGCCAGAATCGATCGGCAACACTGCATAAGCATTGTTGACTTCATGGGGGTGTAGGAACACGTCTTTAAAGTGACACTGTCTCCCCCTTTTTGTATTTTGACTTTCCTACACAGGTGTAAAGGGAGAACTTTGCAGTTTTCGTATCTTATTTTGTATCATATGTCATGGTGCTTGGTCCAGTAAAAAGTTATCTTTTATCACTTGCTGACTGTGATACCTGGGTGGGGCTTCACGGGTGCAAAATCACTTATCCCCGCCCACATCACCACAGAATGCCCGTCCCTTTGTCACTTCATCGTTGCATAGGCTCATGTATAGACTTAAGGCCAGCCCATTCCCATGGGCGTCGAGGGGGCAGGGCCTATGCGTCAATGACGTCACGGAGGGTGCGGGGCTAAGTGGCGCTGCGCCTGTGAAGCTCTGCCCAGGTGGTACAATCCGCAGGTGATAAAAGATGACTTTTTACTGGAACAAGCACCATGACGTATGATATAAAATAGGGTATGAAAACTGTCCACAAAATCTGCAGCTGCTGATCTGCAGTATACTCTGCAGCAGCAAATTTGTCATACGTTTCTTTCTTCTACAAGATGAACGTAATCCGCAGCAACAGATCCGCACCAAATTCCTCACAATCTGAAGTTTATCTGACCTGTGTGAACATGCTCTAAAAGGCTTGTTTATACTGTTGTTTTTTTTATGGATTTTACGAGAAGTGTGTTTTTTTTTTATGAACTGGAACCACATGTGGGGGTTTCAAAAAAAAAATCAGGACATTTGCTCCACTTTTATATTTGGCTTAGAAAACTGCACGTGTGATTCCAGACATAATGGCCACCTTTGTTCTTGATCCACAGATTTTTGTTTAAAAAAAAAGACTTCTTTCTTGTCCTGTAGAATTCCAGCGGTTTTCTCATTGCTCCCCATTACTTGGTATTTTACATTGGTTCCCTGGTTTCAGTTCGTAGCCACCCTCCTCCCTGTAAGAAATATAATATAAATCTTTGCTTCAGATGCTCTCTCTGCTCTTTGTGTAGGTAGCATACTTACCCCTTTCTCTCTATTTCTTTCTTTCCTCGTTTCAGACAGTTACAAACTAAGGCAAACTTCGAAATTCTCCGAAAGAGGTAGTTAAACTTGCTCGCTTGTGACGCTAGTTTGCCATCTTCCCCACTCTGCCCGTTTTCCTTGGCATTGCAGCTTAGCATGCTTTGTCTCTTCTCAGCCATGCTAGTCGCCATTATGGTGGTGTCTGTAAACTCGTGCCCATCTGTCTGTCATACCCCATTTTATTAGTATGCTTCTGTCTTGGCACATTGCCGCCTTGTAACATTGGGGTGGTCACTGTGCTTATGCTTTTGTGGTAGAAATATGCCATGGTAAGTCTTTGCTCTATTTCCTGAGTTTTCTGCACAGTAACCTGCCACATGCCTTGATAAAATTGAAATCTGGCTTTTTTGTGTTTGCAATTCTGCTTTGTAAGCCTAGTCTGCCTTTCCCTTTTACCGCTTTGTTACTCTACATAAACACAATGACTTGTAGGCTTTCTTTAAGCCAGCGACACAACCGGTCCACAGAGTCTTTTCAGAGATGTTCTTGTGAGGACAATTTCTGGCAAGGCCGACTAACGCTTGCTCTGCTTATGAATAGCCCTTTGTAATCCAAATTGCAAGTGTCTTTCAGTTCCATACCTCTGCAACCATTGACCGTAGCTTGGAAATAAAGTGATTTAGACCACATGAAATGCATGCTTGTTTCACACTTCATTATCAATTACTTCTATGTAAACCTCTATTGAAGTACAACATCCAGGGAGGCTCATTGCTTTTTGTCACCTTGTACATACACAGAATTATCTCTGCTTCCTGCATTGTTCTTTTATCAGTGATACACCCCTTCAACTTGAACCAAAGTCATGCTTCTGAGGTTTAGTTTCATTTGTGGTTTAAAGGTAACATTAGCCCTCAGGATGGTCACACATGATGAATTTCACCACCATGTGTGCTCAATCGTTGAGCAGTGGGAAAAATTAACAAACTTCCTTATCTACTATTGAGCACAGTATTCCCCTGTGTATGGCTTGGAGAGAGATTGTCTTCCGTTTAATACATTTTAGGTATACAATAGGTCTTAAGCACATTTGTTCTCTGCTGGTGCGGCTGACACAAGCATCAAATCCGCTAAAGATTGCCATACACAGCTGATGAATTTCGGCCACATCCATTGAATTTGTTGAAGCAGTTAACCATCTTAAGTGCATTATTATGGCCTTTTTACATGGGCTGATTACGGAGTAAGGGAGCGCTCATTCCCAAAATTTGACCCACGTGAAATGTTCTCCGATCGGCCGCTGATCAATCAAGCGCCTGCTGGCTTTTTTTTTTTTTTTTTTTGTGTGGGCATTTAGATTGTCGCCATTACCCACACATTCTCCTGTGTAAACGCAGCCGCACAATGGATTGAGCCATGTGAAGGCTGATCAGAAAGATTGTGTCATTCCCTGCCTTCTGTCGGTTCATGTAAAATGGCACTTAGACACTTCCTTAGTAGCAGATGTAAGAACAGAGAGATCGGGTTTGTTGGAATTTAACTGCCTGATCCTTTTGTTTTAGGGAAAATAAGTTGCTACCAGAGGGGTTTGACAGTGGCTTACTACTTCAGTGAAACACATGCATTTGGTTGGGCCAGATAGGTCAACAGCTAGGCCTCATTCAAATGTTCAGTGTTCTGCACGGAACACAGACATGGATGGCCTGTACCCGAGTCTGTCCCACCGTACGACAGCATCTCTGATATGCAGCATATCAGAGATGTAGGCGTGCAGGGGGCACCCTCTGGTACAGGCTATCCATGTCCGTGTTCCGTGCAGAACACTGAACATGTGAATGCGGCCTTATCTTAAAAGGACTAACCAGAACTATGCTGCCCTATCTTAGCCTAGTGACAGAGGCACAGCTGTCTTACTTCTCTCTGCTGGTACCATGCAGCTGGCAAAATTGCTGTAATTCAAGCTGGACTATTGAGTGGCTAGGAGTCACCGAACCCTTCCAGTTACTGGTCGGCGGTCCAGCTGCAGCAGCAGCTCATTAATGTTGCTGACATCTAAACACACGCTTATTCAGCAGTCCACCATGATTAATAGCGATTTTGCCAGATGGATGGCATCAGCAGAGGTAAGTAAGACAGCCATTTGCTCTGGGCCCCTGTCGCCCAGGGCAGCATAGTACTGGTGACAGGTACCCTTTAAAGTGTCACTGTCGTGAATTTTTTTTTTTTGCAGAAATCAATAGTCCAGACGATTTTAAGAAACTTTGTAATTGGATTTATTATCCGAAAAATGCATTTTTATCATGAAAAAGCAGTTTGAAGCTCTCCCCCCTGTCTTCATTGTTCTCCTATGGAGAGAGCTAAAGAAAAGACCAAAACAGGACAACAAAGAGTTAATCTACAAATCCCTCACGGGATATCTCCTGTGACAGTCACCAGTGACCTGTCTGAGCTCGGATTACAGCTGTCACCCAGCTCCGTGCCTGTAATCCTCTGTTATCTGCTTTCTGCTGCCGGCTAACTCCCTCCTTCCTCCTCCCCCCTCCCCTCTCCCTAGAGCAGACAGGGTACGACTCCTGCAACAAGTCACAATTTTCAGATTTTTTGGAGTGGATGAAAAAGAGGAAGGAGGGGGGGACCTGGGAAAAGGCTTTTTACATGCAGATAATGGCAGATTTGGCTAATAAACCCAATTACAAAGTTTCTTAAAATCGCCTGGACTATTGATTTCTGCAAAAAAAAAAAATACGACAGTGACTCTTTAAGCGCATGTCCAGGTTAATAGTTGCTCAAGATATCTTGCTCACACTCTTATTAGTGATATTACATGTCTAGTTATAAAGTAGTTATTCCAAGATAATAAATGTATTGTCTAATATCAGGATAGGGGAGATAAGCTGGACATTGGTGGTCCGACCGATGGGACCCCACCAATTGTGAAAACAAAGTAAATTGTCGCCAGAGTGAATGGAGGAGCAGCTCTATTGATTCTTTATGGGGTTTGACAACACTGCCGTGCGCAGAGGTCCTGTAGTGGTGGCTTAGCATGTATACTGCTGCCACATTCACTTGGAGGACAATTGACCTTCGTTTTATTATTGGTAGGGGCCTCTGCAGTCACACCCCTCTTATTGGCTATTATTCTCTTTCCTGTGGATAATAACTTTGAATCTTGGGACAACTTAAGATTCAAAGGCTGGAGACAGAACTTATTTGGGCTTTACTTTTATATAGTAGAAGCTTCCCAGCACTCCTAAGCTGTATTGCTAAACCCCCTATTACACGGAGCGACGAAGAGGAGCATACAAGCGCTGTCAGCACTTGTTTGCTCCTTGTTCCCTGCTTGCTGCCACCGCTATTACACGCTTTGGCTGCAAGCGGGGTGAGTACAAGGGGGCTGCCTGGGTGATCACCAGATAGCAGCGGTCTGCTGCTGCCGCTCCTGTTCCACCGAGCGACGGCAGCAGATCGCTGCTATCTAAGTCACTTGTCTTTCAACATGTTGAAAGACAAACAACTGCAATGATCAGCAGACATCGTTTATGTTGGTCATTGGCTTTTATTACACGAGGATTATCGGCCGATAATGGTTTTTTGTAATAGGGCCTTAAGTATGATAAAGCTGTCGGGCACATTTCTCTGTGGGTCCCTATGGCTGAGTTGAGCATAACTGTTCTTCTATTTTATAGACAATTTGACTTTATTTCTACTCATATTGCACATTTCTTTTCTTCGCTGCCAATATATGCTCTTTACCTACTACTACTTCTGTTGCTTAGTAAATACTAGTTGTCATACGCATCAAGCTTCTGCTACATAAGAATGGTGTCATTTAGGGAAGGGATCAAGGAAATTATCTAATATTCCAGAGAAACCCAGAAGAAGATCACATTGGTAAAGTCTATTGTCTGTTCTAAACATCTAGATGAATTCTGTGTCCAAAACTGATTATATAATTCCAGGCTATGTTTACACTGTTAATGATATATTCTTGCCATCCAAATTATTGCAATCCTTTTAAGAATGAGTAAATGGGGTCCATGAGAGCTGTTTGGTGTGTTATAGGAATGATGCAGGATAGCATCATGGCTTTTGTTTGTGAACAGAACCATATTCACTAATGTGATCTCCTTTTGTGTTATATCAGAAGGCCATTTTTATTCTATTGCCCCTGGTATTACAATGATTTATAGAATTAGGGGCCGTGCCCCTACTGCTGCTCTGAAACCAGGCCAGATTGGGACATAATGGATAACGCAGTCCGCTTTTTCCATCACACTTTATAGTCCTTTGTGGCGATCCAAACATCAGCCATCAACTCCCACCATGGCCACTTCACTGGCCCTCACCCTGGGGATACGCCATCACTGGCTTTCACTTATATTGGCAAACATTTAAAGGTTATGTGCGGCATGTCATACCCTAGTTTGGTGGCCATAGGTTATATCCTTGCAGTTTATCTGCTAGTCCACCTAAGCTTTGCTATATCATATTAACCTATTAACTGCTGGATACATTTTAAAAGTCTAGCAGTTTCTCCTCCTTCCTCACTATTTGCTTTTTTGTGTTCTTGCAACGTGTTTGGCTTCTTTCTTTCTTTAATTCACTCCCACTCTTCTACTACTTCTTCTTTTTCTCACAGTCTGTGGAAAGCGTTACAAAAACCGACCTGGTCTGAGCTATCACTATGCACACTCCCATTTGGTGGATGAAGAAGGGGCTGGAGCGGAGGATAAAGAAGATTCACAGCCCCCCACCCCTATAATGCATAGACCGGAGGAGCAAAAGAGTAAGTCAAGTACGTCATTCCACTATTTTTCCATTTCTCACATATAATATGCTTATGTCTTGGTTTTTTTTTTTTTTTTTTTGCCACTTTGTCCATTTTCTAATACTTTAGCATTAATAAGAAAGCTTGTATTCGTCTTCTTGCTGAGCTCGACTTGACTAGGGTGATGAATTATTTACTAGGTTTGCAGATTTAATCATACAGTAGAAAGCAATTGTTTTCATGTGAGGAACTGGAGTTGCTGCATATGGTGGGGTGGGATTTTTTTTTGCATGGCATAAACCAACAAACCTGACCTAATAGTTTGGATAACATCTCTATATCTGGCTATACATTTCAGATAATTGGCCAGATATCTCTCCTGATCCCACATACTTGTGCCTTTCCCCACACCCCAAAAATGCATATATTATGATATAGATATATGGTTAGTAAGGAAGAAGAGAACATCACTACTTGCCTCCTATGATGGTGGTTTTATTTCCCACAAAACATCTGCCATCATGCTGTTAAAGCAAACACAGTGCTAAATACTAGAGATGAGTAAACCTCACGCATGCTCAGGGCCATCCATACCAGAATGCTCAGCATTTGGTTACTGGTGGCTGAAGAACTTTGTTGCAACCCTAAGGCTAGCTGGATAACATGGAAACAGCCATAGGTGTATCCATGTTTTCCAGGACTCCCTAGGGCTGCATCCAACTTCTTCAGCCACAGTGTCTTCGTATGTCCCTGAGCGCGCTTAAAGGGGTAGTGCGGCGCTAAGCAATTATTCACAAAATAACACACATTACAAAGTTATACAACTTTGTTATTTATGTGAATGGCCCCCTTCCCCGTGTTTTCCCCCCCCCCCCCCCCCCCCCCACCCATGCTAAACCCGGAAGTGTGGTGCATTATACTTACCTGAATCGTGTCGACCCCTGGCCGCCATCTTGTGACAATGATGTAATCTTCGGGAGGCCGGCCGAACCGCTGCAGCCGCCCCTCATGCCGGCTCCCCTCTGCCGCGTCGTCATCTGCTCAGCCGCGTCTGGCTGAGCATAACTAAGCTCAGCCAATCGTATAGGTATGTATAGTGCACTACACTTCCGGGGGTGAGGGGACACTGAGAAAGGGGCCATTCACTAACATAACATACATTACAAAAGTTGTATAACTTTTGTAATGTGTGTTATTTATTGAATAATTTTCTAATGCCGCAATACCCCTTTTTTTCTTCTCTTTACTAAATACTATAGGTACAAGCAGAGCTCATTGTAGACATGCTGTTGTACAAATTGCTTAGATTTTGTTATCATTGTCCATGTTTCTTGAGTTTATAATGGCATAGTGCTCAGGCTGTCAACATCCAAGACAGTTTTCAAAGATGTAAACTGATACTTCCTTCTATTTTCTTGTTCATTACAGCCAAAAAGGGTCCAGATGGTCTTGCCTTGCCCAACAATTACTGTGACTTTTGTCTTGGAGATTCGAAGATCAACAAGAAAACGAACCAGCCAGAAGAGCTGGTATCTTGCTCAGACTGCGGTCGCTCGGGTATGAGAGGCAGGGTAAAGAGGGTGATACAATAAGCAGTGTGGGAGCTCAACGCTTACCTGGTTTTCAAGATGGCTGGGTGGTATAGACTGACTGAAAGTTTACATAATGGGAAGATGTACCAATCTTGGTCGAAATGCATGCCCTTCCCCGCCTCCCGATGCGTTTTGGTCGCCACCCCCCCTCCCTCCTCTAAAAGAGAGAACAATTAGTGCCTCTTCTATTGCCTCCATATTGCTAGCTGACAGTTGGAAAAAAAAGAAAGATTAGATACACTCTAATTGTGGTGCAATAAAGTAACATGTAACTGTAATTAAATTATTGAAAATCGCCAGATGTCATTGTGCTTTATAATGAAATGCAATCTAATATAACTATGCAAATAAATGTGGATTCCATGCAACAGACGGAGCCGTCTGCATACAAACAAATCTGTGTGGGTTCATGTTTTGCAACCAAAGTCTGCTCTTGCTGAACGGGAATTTAATGAAACACATGACACTCAATGTATTTTTTTTTTTTAAAGATGGGCTACATCTGTTTCCTAATTTCTGCGTTGCTTTCTAAGAACTGATATATTCCTCAGTTTAGGAGTAATACATGTTACCATGGCGTGGCCTTCATCTGCGTTAGCACAGCACATCTACAATACTTGCATGTAACCATGAGTGTTGAATATAAGGAAGGAAGTTGAATAGGCACTGTTTAAAGGGAATGTCCATCCCTGCTTATATCTAAGCTGACTCAAAATTCCCACACAGAGTTCCAACACCCCAACATTGACATAGGGCCCATGGACCTGCAAGGAGCTTACTGCATACAGTTGAACTTTTAAATAATAATGAGCTCCTAAATTTCCCCTAGTGGCAGCACTAATGCCTGTGCAGGGGATTGTGAGCCAGTTGCTAATAAGGAATTGGCGCAAAAATTTTGAATTAATAAAATAAAACCATAATGTAAAAGGGTGGGCATTCACTTTGAAGTGTCCCTGTTAAAAAACAAACAAAACACACAAACACTTCCTTAAGATGTCAGCTATTATTCTGATCGGGGGATGGGTCTTCGTGTTTAGACAGATTGCTAAAACTAGTTGGGAGAGAAACACGGCTGAGTGCACTCGCTGCGATCTATCTCCCTGAAAGAGACTGCCTCTATAGACATACTGTCTTCTGCAGTGAGCCAGCGAGTGAAGCACTCAACCGAGTGCTTTCCCTGGCTCCGTTTAATGTTTGGGCTGGGTCTGAACACCCAGACCCTGACTGATCAAAATTTTTGACATGTATTTCAAAGAGCAACCATCTAGTGACAGTATTCATTTAAGACTGGTGCATTTGCTTTCAGGTGAGGTATGTTTGGGTGGGTATTGCAGCTTTATTGAAAAAGTATTTCAAGCTGATTGTGTACGTTGGTTTTATGGAGAGAATATTGCTCTAAAAACTTTATTTTTTATGTTGCTTGAGCACGGTCCTTGTACAGTAAAAAGTGCAAAGCTCAACAAGAAATGTGAGTGAGCTCTGGCAAAATAGTTCCTCATCTGTGTTCTATAAGGTACACTGGCCACAGGTTCGATAGTCGCGGTCATCATCCTATAGTGTTTTTCTTCTCCATTTCATTGGGATGTCATATACTGTAAGGTGGACAAAGCTACTTTCTCTGAAGAACAGTCACTAGCTATACAGGGCTTATTCCTGTTCCTGATTTCATTACATGAACATATCTTCAAGCTACACTGTGGCAAAAATTAAAGTATAATGCGCACATTTAAAAATCTATATTGGACCCTACTCTGAGCCCCGTTTTTCTTGCCTATGACCATAGGGCACCCCTCCTGTTTGCAGTTTACACCGGTGATGATGGCAGCAGTGAAGACGTACCGCTGGCAATGCATCGAGTGCAAGTGCTGCAACATTTGTGGGACTTCAGAAAATGATGTGAGTAAATGCAAACTTTTTCATTGTCTTACACTAGCTTCTTTGTGGTCTGAACTAAAGTTATAGTAATTTACTGCCTTTCTAAAAGTAATCTTTTTTTTTTTAATTTTTTTTATTTTACGCAATATTCTTGTTTTACTGTAATCAGTTCTGTAGATCCTGTTTTGTCTAGAAATGTATGTGCAGTGGCCTAGAAGTTTTCTTAGCCTCTTGTTTCCATAGGACCAGTTGCTGTTCTGCGACGACTGCGATAGAGGATATCACATGTACTGCCTCTCTCCTCCTATGGCAGAGCCTCCTGAGGGTAAGGATACAAAGTTTTTTTTTTTTCTCTTGACATTGCTATGCTTGAATCCTATTACTGTTATTTCTTCCCTATAATATACATCCTTAATAACTGTTGCTTTCTCTTGTTTCTTTAGGAAGCTGGAGTTGTCATTTGTGCCTGGCTCTTCTTAAAGACAAAGCTTCTATTTATCAGAACCAAAACTCCTGACATTTTACCCAAATAGACAATACAGGGTGAGGAACACTGCGGAGCTTGTGGACCTGATCTTTCACCACTTTATGGAATAAAGCAGATTTTTTACAATGTTTCCTTATCCACAAATTGTGTGTATGTATGTGTGCACACACATAAATATGCACAGTGTGTTGTTTGACTGTCACCATTCTTTGACAATATATCGGGTTATTAGTAGACTTATATTCACAGTCTTATTAAATCTTATATGCTGGAAACTCACATGTGACTGAGGTTCTCCACATAAGAAAACATCTGTTCAGACCTACAAGCACTGGAAAACAACACGTGAGCAGGTGATCCCAGGTTTTCCCGAGTAGTATAGATTTTAGAAGTGTGAAATGCTGGCACATAAGGAAAAATGTACAGTATATAGATCCTTAACTCTGACTTTCATGGGTACTTCAATACATGCCGTATGGTGTTTTCCTTCCCTGGGGCTACCTGGCGTAAATGGGGAGAGTGAAAACTTATGTATAATTATTCGCAACTAATTTATCAAAAGCTGTCAGCCTCTTCCCGAAAATTGCGACCTTCCAGTGCCATATATCTGCTGCATCCTCTGGGCCTGGAACCTACACTCTTATTGCTTACTAAATGCTTTCAACATTGAAAAAGTTGCAATATTCATTATTTTTCTAGATACATATATATTTTTTTAAATACCTGGATAAAAGGGGAAGTGGCTGATGGGCATTAAGATCAATGATCCCATTTCAGTATCCAGTTATCAGTATAGCATAGGAAATTTTAACTTAAAAAAATAAAATCATTGTATTTAGCAAACTAGATATCATCATTTTTTTTTTCTCTCCTTTTCTTGGTGAACAAGTTATGAATTGTACTCATGTCAAAATGTCTCAGAACTGTCACTTCATGTTGCATGTTCACCAGAATAAGTGGCATTTAGCACATGATCATGGGCTCTTAGCAGGAAAGTGTCAGATTAGACCTTTCAACCAATTCCATGGAAATAAAGGGAATCTATTGTGAAAGAAGAGTATTTTTGTAATGTCAGTTTATTTTAGTCTGGGGGGGAGGGGGGTTGTTTTTGTTTTGGCCTACAAAAAGGTTTTGGTTTTTGGCTGACTTTCATTGTAAGATTATATCAGCAATGCCAAGCACTACTGGTTACAGAATGGAAACTGGGGGTATGGCCCTTCATTCATTATAAAGTATTGTCTCTGATATAGTGCTCCCGAAGTTCCTATCTTGAAGGTTAACACTGCAGCTATAAGGACTGGTTTACACACTGAATGCACTGCTATTATCTTTTCATTACATATAGGAGTAATTTACGAGTTGTAGACTATGGATTGCTTTTCTCCCCTTTTTGTTAGCAGAGTATTTACAAAGAGGGAACATATAAAGTTGCTGCATTGACTGCAAGGTGATACGTGAAGAGAAATTAAATCAGCAAGCGCCTCACAGCAAGGAAGCAAGTTTCCGTACAAAGCAGCCCTGGTCTAAGCAATAAACTGCAGACAAACTAAAGGTAGAGGGAATTACAGAAAGTAAGGAATTATATTACAAAATCAGCCCTGGTCTAAGCAGTGAACTGCTGCTGATGATAAACTAAAGGGAGAGGACTACAGCAAGGAAGGAGTTATATCACAAAAGTGGTGAACTGCTGATGGCAAGCTACGAACAGGACGGCTGTCTAGAACACGTTATAAATAAGAATGGTTTGATTTTCCATTAAGGCACGGTATGGACCCTCTGGAGGAGGCAGACAGACTCAGTATGAACAGTCTTGTTACTTTCCTGCACCTACCATTAGATAAGCTCCCCCACTGTTCTGACTGCATGTCATTGCTACCAGACGCTGAATTCTCCTAACAAATAGTGGGCAGGAAAATTAGACACCTAGTAGCCAAGACTTAAGAGGAGTAGTCATTTTTGGTTAACAAAGTGATTTACAAATATGTTAGAAGTCCCATAAATGAAGAGAAGAATTTGGACCAACAGTGACCTAAAATTGTTCTTTTCCTAAGAACCCTCTGCCTACTAATATGCTGCATGCAGTTACTTTTGGGGATTGGAGAGCATATACGATATAACTTTTACCCACCCTCCTCTTTTCAGGAGCCCTCAACTACAATGCTAGGTAGTGAGTACAAAGCATCTTTCACCAGTACTTACTTTTTCACTGCTGCTTTTGCCACTCTATCACAAATACTAAAAACACTGGTGCAGATTTAGCCAGAATTTGCAGTAGTCAATCGGACCCATTCTTGTCTGGCCCAAGTGCTAAGTGTTAAAGCAGTTTGGCGTCTCAGGCAGCGATCAAATGACCATACACATTTAACAACTGGCAGCTATTTCCTTACTCACCTTACTCCTTACTCACATGAACCCTAAGCAGTTGAAATAAACATGTTCAATCCTTCTCTTCTCCAATAGATGCTGTTGGGAGGCTGCCTTAAATATCATATACTGTAGAATGTGTCAAGGGAATATTTCATTAGAAAATAACCTAAGTTTTTGTGCTGAACATATTTAAGAATTTTTGGTGGGGTTTTTTTCTCTCGAAATTTTCCATTTTACTGTCTATATAATGAAAGCTATAAAATCTCTCAGCTGGGTCTAAAACTAAGTTGTAAATAGTGTAAAGTAATCTATATAGTAACAGGTGACACCAATAGATGACACCACTATTAAGGGCCTTTGACACGGCCGATTATCGCAAACAAAAGTTCCTAGTTATAATGTAGTTTATAGGCTTTAAAATGCTTTAAAATTGCTTTAAAAGACCTACCATGTAAAGGTGAACATTTTGTTCTTCACATTTTGAAGGGCCCTATAAGAGCGCTAGCCAGGAGCAAAGACTTGGAACACTAAACATGGTAGCACATTGACAGAGATTGAGGTCCAATACTAAGTGGCTTATGCGACTAACATGTAACATATTTTAATACATTAAACTCTTAGTTATTAAGTTACAGGAAACAGGTCAGTTTTAATCTGTTGTGGCTTTACTTTATTAAGAACTAAATGCTCTGTGCAGGGTTTTTTTTTTCCAATTGCTGCTGGTTTCAAATCCCAAAATGAAAAATTAATCTTGGTGGATTTATCTGTATTACTTAATATGGAAGAAAGTGGCCAGGGGAAAATGTGTGTAAAATCTCTGGATATAAATCATTGCTGAAGCCACTATTTGTGGACGTCAATGCTTTTAATACTTAAAATGAGCTATTGAAGGCTGTTTGGCCATACAGTAATTTAACTCATAGTTCCTTGTAAAGTGGCCACATATTCCAAATATTTAGTCCAAACTTTGAAGGAGAGGTGGTGTCAGAGGTGGACCTATCACTTGTGCAGCCTGTTCAGCTGCACAGGGGCCAAGGACAATAGAGGGGCCCGCCGGGCTCAGACTCTAAAGTGTCAGCTCAGCATGGTACTTGTCTGTAGTGGGCCCCCCAGGACCCGGGCACAATGCTCTTGGGGGGCCAGTTTAGTGACTGGATGCTGTGTCTGAGCTGGTTCTCCTTTCCTCCTGCACGGTGCTGCTCACACCCCCTCCTCTACTCCACTGTCTGGCATACCTTGTATGAGGAGGAGAGAGCATGTAATGACAGACCCCCCAAACCCCCCCCCCCCCCCCCCTCCTGTACTCCACTTTCCGGCACACCTTGTGTGAGGAGGAGAGCGAGCATGTGATGACAGGGGCTCGAGCAGTGGTGTCGCTAGGCATTAAGATTCTGAGCCAGTGCCCCGAAAAGGAAATTGTCTGCCCCGAATCTTTTGCCTTAGGATTTTCAGAGTCTGCACTCTGGGGCTTGATCCATCCGGGTGCTGTGCTCAGTTGCCACCCGTCTTTTCAGGAGGGGGGTGGGGGTGAGGAAGGATTCAGCAGCCCTGGGCACAGTATGAAAAGAGAGGAAGAGAAAACCTGCGCGCTCACCCTCCCTCTCTCCCCGTCACTGTGAGGAGAGACTCCATTATCTGGCCTCTCTAATGACCTCTGACCCCCCTCTCCTGACGGGACCTCTGACTGCACTTCCGTAAGTATATGCAGCACATACAGCACACTATCACTGATACAGTGAATTTCCCCATATTACCTTATCTGATTGTATAAAACACAGAAAACCGACCAGTAATTTACCCCATGTACCCCAATATGACACCTGTATGGCGCTGTTATCCAGTTACAGTATGTTGGTATTGGTTAGGTCTGGTGTGGCGGTGTTATTCAGTCACAGTATGGTGGTATTGGTCAGGTCTGGTATGGCTGTGTTATTCAGTCACAGTATGGTGGTATTGGTCAGGTCTGGTATGGCCTTGTCATCCAGTCACAGTATGGTGGTATTAATCAGGTCTGGTGTGTCACTGTTATACACGCACAGTATAGTGGTATTGTTCAGGTCTGGTATGGGGGTGTTATACAGTCACAGTATGGTGGTATCCGGTCTGGTATGATGGGGTTATCCAGTCACAGTATGGTGGTATCAGGTCTGGTACACGGGGCCTATACTATACAGGGGCACAGCAGGGGCCTATATTTTATCTAGGCACAGAGGGTGCCTAATACTATGTGGGGGAGAGAGGAGGCCTATAATATATGGGAGCACAAAGAGGGCATATGGGCACAGAGGGGGACCCATTGTATGTGCTGGAGCAAGCATCCTAAAATGTTTGTCTGGCAAATTTTGCTAAAAAGAGTTGTGGCTTGGGCCGAATGGAAAAGAAATGTGAGGCAAGAAAAGATGTCAACTGTGAGTCCCTGGATATGTCACGATTTCAAATACTAGTCTGTATGACCATCTGTTTAAAGGGAACCTGTCACCCCCCGTGCTGGGGTGACAGGCTCCCGACCCCCTGTTAGAGCCCCCTATACTCACCTAATCCCGCCGGGTCCCGCTTCTGGAGGTGGTCGGGTGATGAAGATCTCAGCCGCTGCAGCCCGACGCGCGCGCTGAGAGATGAGTCCAACACTCATAGAGAATGACGGAGCGCTGGACTCTCCTGTCATTCTCTATGGGTGTTGGACTCATCTCTCAGCGCGCGCGCCGGGCTGCAGAGGCTGAGATCTTCATCACCCGACCACCTCCAGAAGCGGGACGCGGCGGGATTAGGTAAGTATAGGGGGCTCTAACAGGGGGTCGGGAGCCTGTCACCCCGGCACGGGGGGTGACAGGTTCCCTTTAAAAACATAAAATAAGTTCTGTATCTTACAGATGGGGAAGTCCTGTAGTGAAGTGTTTCTGTAATGACAGATTCAAATAGTTTCCCTGCTCCCAGTGTGATATTGATACATTATGCCAGGTGGGGCAACACTCCACTACAGGGCTTCCCCATCTGTAGCATCTGTAAGATACAGGACTTTGGATTAAGCCCTAAGTAAAAACACATATACACATACATATGTATATATAAATAACATCAGTGCAGACATCTCCCCCATGATCTACTTATATCAACTCAGAGGGCCCGTGCCCCGGATGTTTTAGGACCCTAGCAATGCTGCTGGGCTGGAGGGATTCTGCAGGGTTATGGTTGCCAGGGACAGGACTATGAGGAGGAGCAACAGCAGCAGCTCTGCCAGTGAGTAATTGTCAGCGTGTCTGTCAGGCTGCTAGAAGTTGTAAGATAGGGGATGGACTGTGTAAGAGAAAGCACAGAGTCCCCCACCCCCTCTCTGGTGCTGTAAGTTTTATTGTAAGTTTATGCCTTTTAGCCAATATCTGTGCCCCCCTCCCCCCTGCAGCTTGGTTGTTTTTCTCTTTCATCTCCCCCCTAAGCAGCCACATATAGTACATGTGTCCCACCTGTGCAGCCACGTACAGTACGTGTCCCACCCGTGCAGCCACGTACAGTACATGTGTCCCACCCGTGCAGCCACGTACAGTACATGTCTCCCACCCGTGCAGCCACGTACAGTACATGTCTCCCACCCGTGCAGCCACGTACAGTACATGTCTCCCACCCGTGCAGCCATGTACAGTACGTCTCCCACCCGTGCAGCCACATACAGTACATGTGTCCCACCCAAGCAGCCACGTACAGTACATGTCTCCCACCCGTGCAGCCACGTACATTACGTCTCCCACCCATGCAGCCACATACAGTACATGTCTTTCACCTGTGCCCCAACAGTAATTAAGGGCTTTTTGTTCTATCCCCTATTACTGCTGTTCTGGGGTCACTTCCACACTATAAGCTATATATTCTCATCCCCCCACACAGCATCCAGTGTATAATGCACCAAGGACCCTCCAAGTACAACAGCTGTAAACACTACAACTCCCAGCATTTACTGCAGTCTGAAGTCCTCAGGATGTGCTGGGATTTGAAGTACAAATGAGCAGACAACTCAAGGGGTTGTCCTCTCGGAAACTACAACTCCCAGCTTTCTCTGAGAGCTTCATAAGTGTAAGGCATTCTGAGAGTTGTAGTTATTGTTATTCTGGAAACTGTGGTCACCGATACATCAGTCCAAGATGGGACAAGGTCAGCATGTGGCTTCTGACTGGTTCTTTATTTGGGTGCCCCTATGATCAGTTCCTGCACAGACTGCAGTACAGTCCTATAGTGAGCCCTGGCATCTGTGCTGTAGGGCCCTCCTGAGAAACCAGGACACATGTACCGGATACCCGGGCGTACATATATGTGTGCGCCTTGAAGGCAGAAAGGTGGAGAAGCGGATAGGTTATGGGGGCCCAAACACATTTTTTGCACAGGGGCCCTTTGCAGTCTGTGTTGGTATCTGTATAGCTAGAAGCTTTACCTTCAAGTTACTTCAAAGTTTACCTTCAAGTTTCTTCACAGTCTCCAAGCTGAAATCCATTTTGGGGTCCTATAACTAACACAGTTGCTATTGCAGATGAGTTTAGAGTGTTGCACTGTCAGTGACCACATGTTGCATGAAGGTGAACTTCACTGAAGAACATTTCATTTAACCACATAATATTTCAGGGCTGAACCAATCCGGATAAACAACAGACTCTGTACATAGTATGTAAATGGCAAGAAGTTAACATCATGTAAAATATCCTATTGTATGGGCTTAAAGGTAATCTGTCAGCTCCCGGGCCCTACCTAAGGTGCTGACATTGTGCTCTACCTGGCTGTCCCCTTGTGAGCATGGTACCTTTTGGTAATTTGTTAGTGCAGCGGATTATAAAGAGTCAAAGTATTGTTCTGTGCCCCACTCTGGCACACCTCACCACTCCTTCCTCCTCCTCCCTCTTTTTCATGAATAATCAATGCTGCCCGGCCTCCTGCTCGCTCAGCTGTCAGCCAGTGTCTCTGATTGCAGATCAGTCCTCTGTAGGCAGGTTCTGTCTGAAAGAAACACTCAGATATAGTTAAATCTCTGATCCCAAATGTGTTGGGGCTGCGGCCTAGGGGTAACTCACTTGTCCAGAGACCTTCCAGCAGTTCATTCTTTGGTACAGCACACTGTCAGCACCTTGAGTAGGGCTGGGGAGCTGACAGATTCCCTTTAAATATGGAGACTTTTCCAATTGTTTGTTATTCATGCTGGCTAGAAATCAATTCACACAGTTAGAGTGCCTTGTATGCTGGCGACTTCCCATCTACGGAGAATCGGCTAATATTTACTGTAGATGATATCACAGCACACCGATTTGTGGCAATAAATCTCTTTCTAATCAGAAATATTATAAAACAGCATGGCCTATTAGATAAAGAGAAGAAGTGTTTGCTGAGACAACAATCTCCTGTTCATGGTGTAGCTTAACATAAACCAGATGTTATTGGGTTGTATACAACATGGCAAGTTCATTTCAGATGTCACTAAAGATAATTCAATATTATAAGAAAAAAGTCTGCACATTAATCTCCATCCAAAATAATTCATATAGCTGAATATGAGTCACCTATAAATAAATTATTACCTGAGATTGGCATTTCCTATTCCCTTGTGGCATCCTTATTTGCTGAAGTGGCAACAGGAAGCGCTGCTGTTTGGAGTGACTGCTGAATTTGTTTCTTGATAGAAGAGTAAAATAAAGAGTACCGTGTTAGCCAGAAAAATCCATATGGTGGTTAATGCTTTTGATCAAAGTATTTTAAGAGTGATACCTTTATTGGCCAACAAACAGACAATTTTTTGTTGGCCAATAAAGGTATCACTCCTGATATACTTTGATCAAAAGTATTTACCATCATATTGATAGAAAAGCAAAAGTTTAAAGGGGTTATCCATCGCTACAAAAACATGGCCACTTTCCCCCCTCTCTTGTCTCCAGATTGGGTGGGGTATCAAAGTCAGTTCCATTTAAGTAAATGGAGCTTAATTGCAAACCACACCTGAACTGGAGACGAAAGGGGGAAAAGTGACCATGTTTTTGTAGTGCTGGATAACCCCTTTAAAAGTTAAGGTATGCAGTCTGTGTAGTAGGCTGGTGCTGGAGATCAAGGGTGGTGGAAGAGTCCGAGACCTGGTATCCGTAAGGCCACATTCACATGTCCGTTATTTTGTCCGCAATTGCGGATAGACCATAAAACCAATTTTTTTTTCAATGGCACCGTTCACACCTCCGTACGTGTATATAGGGCCGCGATCGATGCTGCAAAAAAAAAGGACATGTTGTAATGCGGACTGTTTTTGTGGCACGGATTGCTAGGGTAATGAAGTGTGAATGTACAGATGCACACTCGTAGTGTGGGCCATGTCCGCGGGCTGCACTACGGATGTATGAATACAATGAAGCTGGTCATGCGTTTTAGAGTGCTATCTTTCCAGATAGATAGATGTATATAGAGAGAGCATCTGAATTGCTATATACCTAGAACAGAGGTGGGCAAGGTGAAATTTACCATGCCTAACTTTTTGAGTTGTGGGCGCTCCCATTATTGGTTGGTTGATCCTGCTAAAACAGCTGTTTTTACGACTTTAATATTTATGGTCAGTTCAAGATTTGAGCAATTAATGCTTGAACATAGTTATATTTCCAATTCTGGCATGGAGGTGTATCTTCAGGTACATTTTGATCCCATGTTTTGTCTTGATTCAAATGTGAACATATTTTAAGAGTATCAGAATAGAAAGCATGGGCCATTGCAGCACCGCAAATGAGCGGCAATCAACACTTATTTGCAAAGCCTTTAGGGTATGTTCACACAGAGTTTCATTGCAGTTTAATGCTATGAAGGACGACAAAATAAAGATGCAAATAGGTTAAAGGTTAATAGCAAATATTCTTGTGATCTTGAATGAGTCACTAGGTTTATAAGCAATAGTCTAGGATAGAGGTGGGCGAATCTCAAGCATGCTCGAGCGTGCAGGATTCGATTTACAGTGGCAGCAGAAGGTGGCTGCAGCCCTAGCTAGTCCTGGAAAACATGGATATGGCATATGGCTGTATCCAGGTTTTTTAGGCAGCCGTAGGACTGCACCCAACTTCTGCTGCCAACGATAATCAAATGCTGCACGTTCGGGTTCAGATTTGCTATCTCTAGTCTAGGGAAGTTCATGTTCTCACAGCATGTTGCAGGAACCACAAAGAAGATAATTAGGAAAATAGTGGTGGCAGGGGAGTGGGCCAGGTGAGTATGCTTCTCCCTTCCCACCCGGACTACCCAGTTTAAGGCAAAATTGTATGTCTGGAGTCAGTTTAATCCAAATACTGTAGATCTAAAAATTAATGCTGATGCTAATGAATTCCCTGAGTAATTTCATATTGTTATAACCAGTCTACTTATTCACCCTTACAGTCTTTTTACAGTCTTCGTAGTCATCTTGTAGTCTTTCAGCCCTTCCAGCCACAGCAATATTTGGTGAGTGCTTTACCCCATTTTATTAAAACCATAACTTTTCACTACTTTCTATTCTATTCTTCTATTTCTCCCTTCTTAACACACACTTCTTAAGGGTTGCCCCTTTTTACCTTATGCAAAGAAACCTCACCCCTCACTATGTAAAAAGAAGCAGAACTTTACAAACCAGAGTAAGCATATTCTGTATATCACAGTGCAAATCAAATAGCAGACAAATTCATTAACCTTATGGTTCGTTTACACAAAGCGATAATTTGCCCAATCGATCGTTTAACGATTTTGAAGCAACTATTTGGTTTTTTATAACGATCAGCGTTTAGACAAATAAATAATTTGAATAATCGGTAGAAAAATAATTATTGTGATCGTTTTTAAGATCGCTTAAGCCCATATGTTGAATCTTTGAAAGACTGTTTACACAAAACCATCTGCAATTTTTTTGCGAACGGCCAACGACGATTTGAGAACATGTTGAAAGATCACAATGAACGATTTCTCGCTCGTTGCTTGATCGTTTGCTGTGTTTGCACAAGCCGATTATCGCTCAAATTCGTTATTGCGAAAATTCAAACGATAACACTGGTCAACAGCCAAAAAGGTTCCGACATGAAAACAGTTGAACCCAACTAATTTTGGGGTGCTGAGATCGAAAATGATGTTCAAATTTAGAAATTGGCTCTAATTTTCAAGATATAGACGTACTTTCTATACTGCTCACAGCCTGTGATACAATACTAGGAAAAGTTTGTATCATCAGTATTGCATCATCAACTGGTATATTGCATCATCTTAGAATAACCAATAGTTATGGTATAAGGCTAGGTTCACGCTGCGTTTTTGCTATCCGTGTTTTTCATCCGTTTTTTGCGAAAAACTGATGGAAAAAAACCCAGATGCATTTGTGTGCATTCATTTTGATCTGCTTTTCCATTGACTTCCATTGTAAAAAAAAAAAACATCAGTTTTTTTTTATTGGACATAAAAGTAGTGTCAACACTACTTTTGTGTCCGTGAAAAAAAAAGGATCCGTTTCGATCCTTTTTTTTTTTTTTATAATGGAAGTCAATGGAAGAACGGATGCACACAAATGCATCCGTTTTTTCCCCCAAAAACGGATGAAAAAAGAAACGGATTGCAAAAACGCAGTGTGAACCTAGCCTAAGGTATCGCGGTAAATGGAACCCATCAATGCTTCCAGATTACTGTTGGACAGTTATCAGCGACAATCCCATGTATGAATACAAAAGACATGTGTAAATGCACCGAGTAGCCATTGAATTAGGACCTACATTCCAGAGTTCAATAAACATAATTAATTTGTAAAAATTCTTGGATATGCCTGTAAATTGTAGTTCATTTCAGATAGAACTAAGTTTCCTATGAATATATTTCAAAAGTTTATGAACAGTAAACTTGCTTCCTTATGATTGCAGAAGTAATAAAAATGTCGGCTATTATACTGTATTCTATACAATTCACAAAACAGTAACATGAGAACTCTTCCATATCATAGAAACTAGAGCCAATTCACATTTTTCCTTTTGATATTTGAATTGAGCACATAAAAATCATTAAGAAATGGATAATTTTTAATAACTTTTGAAAATTTATTGACCAGTGTAATCGTTCTGTGTAAACGCACCATAACATTATAGTTACTAATATCTATGTCCACATACACACCACTCAACACTTACGGATACAATATAGAAAATTCCCTGCTACCCAGCATACATGCAACTAACGTGCCTACATGCACACCTTAGGAGAGTAGAAGGACTATAGGATAGGGATACTTATCAGCCTGTTGGCTACAGCTCTTCCCCTCGCTCCTGGTCAGTGGTGGTTTCTGCTATAGACTCTCTCAGTTGGTCATGTATCTTCTATATCCTTTTTGTAACTGCACACATAAGGTCCTCCTCCTGCCCCCTTCCTGTCTGCAGACACCTTTATCATAGAAGTCTTTGATCAATCTACTATGCGCAGGAGGAATAAGGAGGCCATGCCTTCCTCATTTGCACACTGTACACAATCACAGGCGCACACCATGGCCGTCTGTTATCACACCAGGTTATCAGCTGAAAGAAAACTATGCGCCCTCCAGCCTATGACTAGTGGTGACAGGATATACCTGTTTCTACAGCACACACATGATATACAGATATACACCTATACAGAATACACACATACTAAAGGCCCTATTCCACGGAACGGTCCCGTGGAATAGAGTGCAACGATCAGCCGACATCGTTCGTGTCGGCTGATCGTTGCAGTCACTTTTTTTTAACATGTTGAAAAACAAGCGACTGATATAGCAGCAATCTGCTGTCGTCGCTCCGTTGAATAGGAGCATCGGCAGCAGAGGCATCAGCGATCACCAGGCAGCCCTCCCGCACTCACCCGCTCGCTGCTGCCGCATTGCATAGCGGCAGCAGCGAGCGGGGAACGAGGAGCAAACGAGCGCTAACAACGCTCTTTTGCTCCTCTATGACGACCCGTGGAATAGGGCCATAATACTAGCAGCAGCATATAATGTGTTAAAGCATTCCTATCATTCCTCTGCTTTTTTTGATCTCTCAGGTAACCATAGATACGTCCACGCCGGGTAAGTTTTGTACACTAACTCTATTCTGATTTAGTAGGGTTTGTGCAGGGAACTCACCTGTGGACGTATCCATGGTTACCGATGTTCTGGCAGCATGAGCCAGTCAGCGAAAGCAGGTCCGCTTTAAGACACATACTCAGGGATGGGCAACCAAAGCTTTGGCTGTCTGGGCATGATGGGAATTGTAGTTTGGCACCCCTTCTCCACCCCTGCCGTAAATGGTCTATGGACTAGTGTGGCACTATGTCTGGTTTTTATCTGATAGCAGCCAAAGTGTTCTGTCAGGATTAGGCAGAACAAAAAACAACTTCTATACAAGGAGCGCAGGTAGAGGTACCACAAGTCTCAGCTAGACGAGTTGATCATACACTGTAGGTAATAAGGAGAATCTAAACTCAAAGACCATATGGGTGGAAAACGGAAAAATGTTTATTTGCGGCAACGCGTTTCTGCCCCCAAATGCAGTGGGGCCCTTCTCAAGCACATCCTTGAGACTTGTGGTACCTCTACCTGCGCTCCTTGTATAGAAGTAGGATTTTGTTCTGCCTGGTTCTGACAGAACACTTTGGCTGCAATTGTCTCATCCCCAACGCTGCTGGGGTCTTCTTAGGAGCTGCGATACACCTAAATGCCTTCATTAGAGTTGTGCCTACACTTGCAAGGTGAGTAAACCTTCACTCTGACTCACTCACTCTTGTTCACATTGGATATATTGCACTAGGAAGCGTCCTTCTCCTTTTTGTTTCTTCACTGTTTTTTTATATGGACTTAGGGCCAGGCGCAGAAGCATCTGGGATAGCAATCACCGCTTTTATGACCCCAGAAGATGCATGATGGCACCTTCATTGTGGCATCAGCCAAAAACTTCTTAAGTAGAGATGAGCGAACCTCGAGCGAACCTACATCATTGGCTGTATCCATGTTTTCCAGACAACCTTAGAGCTTTATCCAAGTTCAGCAGCCCCAGCTAATCAAATGCTGAACGTTCGGGTTTGGATCGACTCGAACCCGAACCCGGTTCGCTCATCTCTATTCTCAAGGACTTCACCTCTTTTATCACCACTTGTTTATTTTCTTTTTGTTGTACTCATGAAGATCTTTCCGGTTACAATTCCTTTTTTGTTGCTTCTCTGTGTTTGGCATAGCTTATTTTCCGCTCTTCCTTTGTAGTGATATAAATTTTAATTTCCTGTCTTGGGAAGATGTTTTTTTTTTTTTACTACGCTGTAAACATTATGCAGAATAAAAGGTTTTGTCACGTCAAGTGCCAGATCTAAGTCAGAGATTACAATTTACTTTGACCTCCTATTTACATCTTTTTCTACATGTCAGGCTATAAAAGGTTTTTAAGGAATCATAAAATGCGCATATTATGTCGTAGTCGAAGGACTTCGTTCGTTCCTAAACATAGAGACCCTTGTGTCTATATAACGAAATGCTATATGTAGTGTTTGTATTGAGTAATAGACTAACTTATTAGAGTGCTTATTCCTATTAGGACAACCCAGTTTCTAACATCAAATCCCCAGTGATCGGCAAAGTCAATGCAGTTCAAAGTCAAGATTTAGAGCAGGGATGAGGAACCTTCCGTCCTCCAGCGGTTGCAAAACTACAATTCCCATCATGCTTTAGCTTTGGCTGTCCAGGCATGATGGGAATTGTAGTTTTGCAATAGCTGGAGGGCTGAAGGTTCCCCATCCAGGGCCGTCTTACCCATTGGGCATGGTAGGCGGCTGCCCGGGGGCCCTTGCGTCCTAGGGGGCCCCTGCCCGCTGTGCCATCTATAAGGGGGGAATACGGGGGAGCCATCTATAAGGGGGGATACAGGTGGGAACCATCTATAGGAAGGATACAGGGGGGAGCCATCTATAGGGGGGGATACAGGGGGGAGCCATCTATAGGGGGGATACAGGGGGAGCCATCTATAGGGGGGATACAGGGGAGAGCCATCTATAGGGGGGATACAGGGGGGAGCCATCTATAGGGGGGAATACGGGGGAGCCATCTATAAGGGGGGATACAGGGGGAAGCCATCTATAGGGGGATACAGGGGGAGCCATCTATAAGGGGGGAATACGGGGGAGCCATCTATAAGGGGGGATACAGGGGGGAGCCATCTATAAGTGGGTAATACAGGGGGAGCCATCTATAAGGGGGGATACAGGGGAGCCATCTATAAGGGGGGGATTACAGGGGGAGCCATCTATACGGGGGGGATACAGGGGGAGCCATCTATAAGGGGGGGGGGATACAGGGAGGAGCCATCTATAAGGGGGGGGATACAGGGAGGAGCCATCTATAAGGGGGGGATACAGGGGGGAGCCATCTATAAGGGGGTAATACAGGGGGAGCCATCTATAAGGGGGTAATACAGGGGGAGCTATCTATAAGGGGCCAATACAGATGTGCAGTGTGTAGAGAGATGAGGATGGTGACAGAGTGTGGAGCCTAATATGTCTGTCTGGCAGATTCTGTGGATTCGTGGCTCGGAGAAGTTCTCATAATGGCACAGGGCAAATGGAAAAGAAGATGAAAAGGGAAGAACTCCGATCAGAGAAGACGTCCCATGTGAGTCACTTGATGTATCTGCACTGTAATGTATATGGTGTACAGAACCTGTGTAGAGCTGGGTACCTCTATATGACTGGATGAGGTGATAGTGATCTGTGTACAGTGGATTAGTCAGTAGCAGCGGTGGTGTTAGTCAGTATGCGGTGGTAATATTTGTTGCTTGTTATCTGGCATATATATAGAGAAGGGCAAAACAACATGTCTCATATAGACAGAGGAGCAACAACATGACTATTATATTATATATGAACCATGTTGTTTCCCTGTATTCTGTATACAGGGAAACAACATGGTTCATATATAATAGTCATGTTGTTGCCCCTCTGTATATATGAGACATGTTGTTTTGCCCTTCTCTATATATAAGCCATGTTGTTTCCCTGTATATTGTATTATACAGTATACATACAGGGAGACAACATGGTTCTCATATATAATAGTCATGTTGTTGCCCCTCTGTATATATGAGACATGTTGCACTGGTGTGACAATAAACCCTGCAGATTGCTGTTGGAAGTGCTGTCTCCATTGCGTTTTTTGGATACTGGGGCCCAATTCGCACCTCTGCCCAGGGGCCCATAATGCTGTTAAGATGGCCCTGTCCCCATCCCTGATTATATGATGTCTTATGAGTTACAAAAACTGGTTTTCTGTGGCTATATAGTGTATTCCAGTATATAATGTGACAGGTCTATTGACTTTAATAGCCCAAATGTTATCTACTAGTAACTTTTTGTCTTTTTGACGCATGGAAACTGTTTTGAAATCCGTTGATGTTGAAGCGCCCCAAAATGGTAGAGCAGGTTTACTGATAACATAGTACATTTAATAGATGTGAACATAGCTTGACGTGTCGTAGATCCTGTGATATTAAATATCTCTTTATGATACTTGTTGCCTGATGTGGCTGTACAATGTGCACTGTTTACTTTGGCAAGGTTTTATCTCCCATCAATGTCCTCATAATCAGAATGTGTCTGAGGTTGCGGAGTTGACTGTTCTCATTGTTAAGCATACTGAACATATATATATATTGAGTAAGGTTACTATGGTATACAGGCTTGTGAGCTTATTCTAGGCTCTGTCTTTGGACTTTGTATCACACAGGCAAGTACTGACGGTTCTGATGTTTCAGCCTTTATTTTGCACTGCAATACCAAAGTTTAACAGTAGAGGTCATGCACTGCCTGCCCTCTGTATTATGTGTGCCAAAGTCCTGGTAGCGATTAGATTACTGTTAACTATTAGAATTTAACAAATTTTATTGGCCACTGATGGCTGAGAACAGTGTATTTCACTGCCAAAAGAAGGCATCCCCAATCTGGTATAATTGTATTACAGGCGTCAATAGATATTTATAATTGATTGAAATATGATTAATGTAACATAACAGGTTATACCAGATAAAAGCAAATGCGCACATGCGCACATACACCTGGGCATGCTTGTGAGCAGCATAATGGCTAGCACTTTTGCCTTGCAGAACTGGGCCCCTAAATGAGGACAGGCAGGTGCTTCCAAACATCAGAGGTGCCAAATTTATTAAGAAGCACTTATGTCTTAAAGGGGTATTATGGTGAATGAAAGTTTGGGATGTTTTTTTTTTTTTACATTTCTGTAAAAAGTTATATAACTGTAATATAAATTTATTAAAGAATGAGAAGCAGCAGTAAGGAGCTCTGCTGCCACCAGTGGCTGTGTCAGGAACTGCAGAGCTGCTGAAGCTCTGGCCCTGGAACAGCTACAGTACTGCACAATAAGAATTGTGGTGAATGGAGAATGATACATAAGTGATCTTTTCATTAAGTCATGCTAAACTATGAAGAAGGCTCCAGTGTGAGATGGAACATAGGCTGCCTCTGGAATCATTGCTGCATTCTCTGAAAATCCAGGCGTATTAAGTTGTGCATATATAGAGAAGTGCATGCCAGTGACACTGGAGCAATCACAGCTGTGATACAGGAACACAGGGAAAGCTATATGTCAGCTATGCGGAAACAGATGGAAATCGGAGTGACTGGAGCAAGGATAATCCAGCCAAGTCTTATGCAGGTGTACAGTGACAATGCTCACAGACATATACTTAAAGTGACTAAAAAAAAATTTAATTAATTTAAAGGGTGTTCGGATGGAAGCACCCCCTGATCTACTACATGGAGTGCATAACTGAAGAGAATCACATTGCAAAGATGTAATGTCTCTTCAGCTACCCATGCATTACTTTATTTTGGGGGAAATATGATGATGGACTCTGTAGAAGATTTCTATGATCGTGTGCATACTGGTGGAGCTCCATTTTCTCATACAGTCCTCCTAATGTCGTGATAGACATAGATATAAATAATAATACACACGCTGCCTGCAGCCAAGAGGAGGGGTTAAGAGCTCACTATATATTCCTTTATATTTTCCTTGTAAATTAAAAATTATATCCAGGATTAGAAAAACATAGCTCTTTTTTTTCCAGAAATGGCGCCACTCTTGTACTCAGTTTGTGTGCGACATTGCAGCTCAGTTCCCTTTAAATGATAAATAAAGTTGTAATTTCCTACCTAACCTGAGGACGGGGGTGGTGCTGGTTTTGGAAGAAAGAAGCTATGTTTTTCTAATCATGGATAACCCCTTTAAACTCATTAATAACAGCATGCAGTAGGCTCCTAATCTCAACACAGTCCTTTTAATCCCTTGTGTCACTTAGCTTCACATTACAAGTAGTTTAGTGATCATACTTGCTAAAACAAATTATATATGATGTGAAATAATGCTGTTTGTAGACACTTGGTACACCATTGGATACAAATTAGCCATCCTCCAGAAGGAAAGAGTATAGTTTTAATTTGCGGAGGTCTCCAAACTGGAGGTATCATTTAATGCTTAAAACATGACTGGGACTATAAGCCAAGCCAGAATCTCCTCCAGAAGGAAGAATTGCCCATTTGTTGGCGTTACCCCTTTGGTCCAACAGATAATGTTTCTCAGCCAACCAGCCAGAACCCTGCTCTGTATCTGAAATAGCTAAGGTAACTCTTCCTTATTGAGGAGCATCTGACTTGCTAATGATGCCAATGATGTTTCAAGCAGGGCCGTATTTACCACTAGCCACCCGTGGTCCGGTGCCTAGGGCAGCACCTCGCAGGGGGGCAGCACCAAGGAACAGGGGAAAGCAACTTTTTTTTTTTTTTTTTTTTTTTTGTCTCCCACCTCCCATTCAGACTTGCAAGTAAATCTGGTGTCTTTTCGAGGGTGGGTAGGGGGTGTATGGTGGAATTGTTCAGGTCTGGAATGGCGGTGTTACCCAGTCACAGTATGGCGGTATTGTTCAGGTCTGGCATGGCTGTGTTAAATGTGACGCCTGGAGCTATTACCTACCAGTCCTGTGGTGAGAATTCCTTTAGACAATATGCAGGCTGCTCTAATCATTGATTTAATGTGGAAATTTGTTTATGTTTATGTAAACACAATTTAAACAATATTTCTACATGTAGGGAAATGCATGTGAGCGAAACCACTCTCCCCCATGCTCCCCAAGATGGGGCGTCTTCAGGTTTAGTGCCTAGGGCAGCAGCAGCTGTTATTACGGCCCTGGTTTCAAGGCTCTTAAACTTAGCACCCTTGTCCTCAGGTTGTGTGTGGTGTGACAATTCAGCTCCATTCAATTTAAAGGGGTACTCTGGCCCTTTAAATTTTTGCTACATATTGCTGCCCTTATAATAAACATAATTAAAGAGCCTATTCTAACCTAACCACACTCACTGGGGGTCTTCCTGCACCATCTTGACTAGACACACCATGACCAATGATTGGCTGAGAGGGCTGTCGCTGCCGACTTGGAAGTGCCAGCAGGAGTGCTTAGCAGCGAACCCAAAGACTCCTGGGGATGTGTGTTTAGGTAAGAATAGGTTCTTTAATATGCTACTGTGGTGTCCCACCACGGGTGTTTCTAGTATGGGCACCTGTTGTAAAAGTCCTGTACTATAGGGTAAAGTGGTAATGAAGGTGCATTCTCAGGTTTTACTATGAGATGTCACTGTATATATTTATGTATGTTGCACAGCTGTAGTAAGTCAAGGGTTAAAGGACCCTTTAATGCGGCTGAACTGCTAAACCACACCTGAACTGAGGATAACAGTGTTGCTGTTTCTGAAAGAAAGCTGACATGTCCTTATAAGTCTCTTTAACCACTTAAATTCGACCACTCCCCCAAAGGTAAACCAATTTATGACATGTGCTTCATTCCTGAAAAATTGCAATTGAACATCACAACTAACCATACATTGTGAAGTACGATATGAATGGCCCCTAAATGAGCAGTACAATAAGGTGTTAGAAAGAACTAGAAGGATTCATATACAACATACCAAACCTAATTTACAACTACTCAGATATGAAACCTTTTCTAAAATCTCTATTCTAATACACAATTATTAAAATCTGCTTTGTGTGGGGGCGAGGCATGGCCTAAACTCTGTATGACCTGTGACCCTCCAGTGTTAGGATCCTGGCATAGAGATGCCTGTCAATGGTGACATAATCTTATACACTGCCAATGATGGTAAATGACTGGTATATAATTTATCGTTCACATTGTAGCCATTACTCCAGTGTGACAATGGGAAATTCTCGGAGATGATCCTTCATTTATCATGTTCAGATGCTAAGTGGATATTACAAAATCCTTTGTAATTGTTTTAGCAAAGCAGAAATCTATTATTCTATTTAGTAAAGCAGATACATTGTCTTTTTTTGTTTGCAAGTCATACAGAACACTAATATGTCTATTACTAAGGGCCCTTTTACACAGCCTGATGTACGCCGCACAACCAGATCGGCGCTGCTTTGCAGAGTCCAATAATGTGGTTGTATGAACAATCACTGCATTTTTTGTGCGGCCTATTCACCTCATGATAGTTGCCCTCAAATTCCCGTTTACATGGGAAGATGTGTGGGAAATGTGTAATTCTTGTAGTATTTGAAATAGAATCCTCTTTCACATGTTCAGTGATTTTTCTGGCCCACCAAAACTCCCGCTATTTTTTTCTCCGTAGAAAATCATCTGTAATTGCATCTCTTTCCGTTTCTGTATCCGTTTCCGTAAAATGTGAATAGTACTAGTTTTCATAGATTTGATCTGTGTTTTTTTACAGACGTCATGGATGTCACATCCGTGACGTCCGTAAAAAATATGGATCCTATAGACTTCTATTGGTAATCCGTATTGCAATCACAATCCGCACTAGGACATGTCCTTTTATTTTTAAGGAACAGATTACGGATCAAAATTAACACGGACTGTGTGAATAGCCCAATATAAATCAATGTGCTCTAAGTTGAACCGTGATTAAGGATCCGCAATCACGGACAACTTTACGGGACGTGTGAATAAGGCCTAAGTGGAATTGCTATTAAAAACCTAACTTCTAATGGATATATATAAAGAATCACCGCAAAAAAGTGTATGGTCCCTCAACCAATATCTACACAGTGAAACCTGTGTACTGGACTTCACAGGTGCCACCCAGGGCCCAAAATGAGCCAAACAACGGTTATATATGAATGTATTCCCGCCAATTTGTAGTAGTTACATGTAGTCAGTATGGTCTGCGGCACAGGAAGCACTCTATGATGGAGTCGTGGACGTCTCTCATGATGGGGCTAGTTGATGTTTCGCCTAGCATACATCCATAATATGAAAGCATTTCCTGTGATCAGTTTCTGGTTGGTGCTTCTGAAGTAAAGTCTTCTAATAGCCAATATATCATGTCATAGCTGGAAGGGCAAACCTCTGCAAAGTTGCAATTGCTATTAGCTAGATTCATTGATGAATGGATGTATACATGAATAATGTAGTCTTTTGATTTCCCAGTAACACTTATTTCCACACATAGTGCTTCCATCAGTCTACCGGTCAGTATTTTTTCAACCAAAACCAGGAGTGGGTTAAAAACACAGAAGCTGTGCACATCTTTCCTTTATAATTTTGCCCTGTCAGTTCCACTCCTGGTTTTGGCTACGAATACTGACCAAAAGACTGACAGAAATACTGACCAAAATACAATGTGTGAACATAGCCAATACCTGTTATTCTTACAAACATGATAACCATGAATTTCATTGCCACTCTATACAATTTTACGCACTAGTAATGCCCTCAGGCATGGTGTATGTAAGAATTTTTATACTGAGACTCCATTTTCACTAAGCCTTCTCCAGGACCTTAGTTACACACACACAAACACGCACTCAAACATGCACAGATCCGAGAGCAAACACTCAGTCCCTTGTCCCGTGTGAAAACTCTGTTTCCTGACACCACCTCCTACCTTGTGTTTGCAAAGTGAATCAAGGAGCCTACCAATACTAATGATTAAGACAATTGCCGGGTCACTTCATGTAAATAGCTTGTTTCTGTGGGTGTGACTGCACGCCCCATCTGGGGGTAAGAAATGGTGGAAGTGATTTACAAGTGCAAATAAATATGGTTGTTGTCCCTAACTACCAAAAACTACCTGTGTGTGATTTTCTATGGGAAATGGTATACCTTGGAGTATAGGAAGCTTTGTCTGTGAGTTTCTCCTTAGCCTTTATCAGCATCTCCATTATCGGTAAAGATAACTGACTGATGGACACAGTTTTCCTCTGACTGTTGTCCTCAAGATGTTTTAGTCTCATGCAAAAACAGTACACAGGCTTTCATGGCGGGGGCCATTACCAGCATGGCTGTTAAATCCCACAAAAAAATCCACCAAAACCCTTTACGTTAGATGGTTAAGAGCAGATTTTGTGCTGAAGACACAGAAAACTATGTGAGCTGCTCTCTCCATCTCCCTTTCCCTTCTAAAACCGCTGTCTCTGGCCGGCTGTCTGCACTCTTGACCTCAGATTAACCCTCCCAGAATTACAGACTGCAAAGACAGCAGGCCAGGGACGCTGTTTACGTGAGCCATCTCGTTGGGAGGGGGGAGGAGGGGGTTCAGAGTGGAACAGCTCACACACAATTTTCTATGTCTTCAGCAGAAAGCAGCAGGTTTAGAACTGGGGGAAGGAGATAACAGATAAGTATGAAACAAATTATTAGTCTCCAGGATTTACAATGTATTTTACCTGAGCAAAATACCCCTTTATTGCAAAATTTGTAATAGGACCAACATGTCTTGCTTCAATTTATTGCAATAAATAGAACTGGTATCCTCCTATGTGGCAGAGAAATCATTGGGCCTCTAAAACCCAGTTCTAGGTTAGAACTTCATATATTACTGCTATGACATTCACATGCTTAAACAGGGGACGTGAAAGGTGTTGGCCCTAAAGATACATGCAGTGATGTCATTACATGTGAATAAACTTATATCACAATCACAACTCGCAGGAATAAAAAGAAAGACCTCAATCCTCAGTAGTTAAAGACTTTTTACTTAGTAGTTAAAGACTTTTAAGATTCAATCAAATTCACGCAAGCTTTTAAGGCTGCCCAGGTCTATTCATCAGACATGGTTTATTATAATGTCTGTATTGTAACAAATGTATACATGACAGAACATAGTGAGGCAAAAAAAAAAGTAATGTAAAGCAGAACCATCAGGATGTAAAGATTGCCGTATACATGAGACTTTGATCAGCCACACATGACCAATTAAAGTCCTTTGGCATCATTCATACGAATGATAATGCCCGCAGCACTAAACTGACAGATCGTGTCTTACACTGTCAGACATGTCAGTCATCATAATCAATCACTTATGCATCATTTCAAAGTGATTGTCGTTACCCCCCTTTCTTTATCTCGTTCAATCCCTCCCTATCCCAGTACCCCGTACCTATTTCACATCTGCTCAACGTTTGCTCTCTAACTTCCTATGGTCCAATAAGACACCAAGACTGGCGCATAGACACCTGATCCTTAAGCGCAGAGATGGAGGGTTTGGCCTTACAGACCTGCAGGCTTACTACAAGGCCTCTATCCTAAGTAGGTGTTGTGGACTAGGGAAATCTTCTGGAGTAAACGCACCTCTATGGACAAATACAGAATTGGCACTGATGCCTCGCGCCAGCCTCGCATGCCTTTGGAAACAAGGCCCAACCCCACTAGACCTCCTCCCGCACTACTCCATTCTGAGCGCCTCGTTCAAAGTAGCATACGCAGTGTTTAAGAGCCTGTCGCCCTCGCCACTTCCATCTCCTGAGATGCCAATGAATTTAGTACCAGCATATATGGTGGGAAACACTACTCAACAGCCTCAGCTATGGAACCACCTCCCTACTGATCCCATTAGGGCCTATCCAGTCCAAGTCTCATCTAAACTGGAGTCTCTCATACCCTCTACTCTGAGTAGACGTATAGCTCACGCAGTAGCTTTAGACGATCTCTCATCCTTTGGTAGACAATTTGCGACTCATTACTTGCCGTGCCACCCACAAAATTGGCCGGACACCCTAATCTCCAACCCCGCACTCCCCAAGAAACTGCTCTCAAAAATTTATTCTTCTCTGTAGCCCCCCCCCCCCCCCCCCGACTACCTTTAAACCCTCATATATCCTAGCCTGGGAGAGGGAGCTGAGAAGAACCTTTTCCCCGCAAATGTTAGCTGCTATAGGAGTGAGTTCCCATGGGTACTCCTGCTGTGTAAAAACCCAAGAGAGCTCATATAAGCTCTATACTAGATGGTACTCCCTCCTTCCTCTTCAGGGCAGGTATCGCCCCCACCGACACTTGCTGGAGATGCCATCAGAGCACAGGCACATACAAGCATATATGGTGGGGTGAACTCTGCTTTATGAAAGGACTGTCGGATAGTGGTCAGTGTACACTGTTTTGGTTTGTCATCCCCCCCCCTCCCCCCCTTGACCTCTTATGTATTACTACAGGCTGTGCGAATTATACGCTGTTTGCATAAGTACATATCCCATGTTCAACATTGTCGGCTTTTAACCTGTACTTACTTATATGCCATACTTCTTCTCTGTACTGGATAGTTGAACCCTGTATTTTTCTGATAAAACAATAAAATTTGATTTGAAAAAAAAAAAAAATAAATAAAAGTGATTGTCATTTAAAATGGACAAAATCGTCCATTTCAAGTGGCTGTTATGTTATGGGTATGGCTGGCTTAAAGGGAAACTAGCAGCAGATTAAACAAATCTAACCTGCTGATATATCCCTATTGTGCAGGAGATGCTGAGGATGAAGGTATGTGTCTTACCTTCATCCTTGGTACTGCTCCGGTGCAGTTAGTCGTTTGCTTCACCGTATGGTAAGACCATAAGGAGCACTGCCCTGCCTACCTAGCCCCCAGTGGGCCCACCCCTTTCTAATGAAGAAGGCCAGCTCTGGGCAGTGCTCCTAACAGTCTTACCGCACCATGGAGCAAATAACTGCACCGATTGAGAATAAAGGTAAGAGACATACCTTCATCCTTGGCGTCTCTTGCACAATAAGGGGCAATTAGCAGCTTAGATTTGTCTAACCTGCTGATAGTTATAGCAGTAAATACTTGGAGAAATTCATAGTCATGAATGGTGGAAGTTTGGTCTATAGTTGTGATTCTGCTATGAGGGTCACATTCCTATAGGGTGCCTTCACACCTACCGGATCCACAGCGGATCTCACTTCTGCGGATTTGAAGCGAGAACCTCTGCGGATCCGGTACCATTCACCCCTATTATAGCACATATTTGCAGCGGGATTGACATCCCGCTGTGAATATGTGCTTTAACTCCCTGGTGCCCGCAGCCCTGCCGGCGCATCCCCCCATCCCGGCCACATCCCCCATCAGCCCACCCCCAGCCGCCCGCATCCCGCCGCCGAGAGCATACAGTACCTGCTTGGCGGCACGGCTGCAGTGAGGCTGCCGGCTCTGGTCCCGCTCAGATCAGCTGAGCAGGACCGGAGCCGGGAGCCTCACTGCAGCCGAGCAGGTTATGTATGCTCGCCGTGGCGGCGGGCCGGAGATGGGCTGATTGGGGGATGTGGCCGGGATGGGGGATGCGACGGCGGGGCTGCGGGCACCAAGGAGTTAAAGCACATATTCACAGCGGGATGTCAATCCCGCTGCGAATATGTGCTATCATAGGGGTGAATTGATACCGGATCCGCAGCGGTTCTCGCTTCGAATCCGCAGAACTGAGATCCGCTGTGGATACGGTAGGTGTGAAGACACCCTAAAGGGAATTTGTAAGCAGTGTATGACATACAAACCTACTGACAGAGCCAAATAGGGGACATGTTAATGAGGTCCCTTACACTCAGTACACCCACCAACTCTTCTGGTAACACCCAATGAATTTTAAGGCCACCCCTCCACAGTGTCGGCTACTGCAGAAGGGTGGCATTGGCATTCATTAGGGGTGTTTCGAGAACAGTGGAGAAAAGTACTGCCCCCCAGTGTACATTAACATATTAATAATATGCTTATTTCATACAAACAGTGCACCAGAAGATCGTATTAAAGGTACTATGTGCCTCTTATGTGTCATGTTCCCTATTAGGCTCTAAACTTTTAATAGAGTCTTTTTAAGTAGAATGACTTGAATCCATGAAACACATTCATTCATGTTCTGAATCTTTTCCAGGGATATAAAAATGTTTGAAAAGGGCTCAGGCTGGTTTTAAAAAAAATAATTTTTCTGCCATTCCTACAGTGCATGGTCCCTGCTGTTCTGCGCTCATTTGGACAGGCAATGCTGACTCACTGGACAGTCACTGACCACTGTGGGGAACTGCTTTAGCCACTGATTAACATTTTAAGGTACCTATACACGTTATCTTAACATTAATAACAATGGCCGATTTCTACCAAAAAGAAAATTTTTTGCAGAAATTCAACAACAAGCTATTGTTTTACACCGCTGTATTGGCCATCATCAGTCCTCTGTGCTTGGTATTGTTGTCCGATAATGGGTAGTCAATGGAGGACTTTTACATTCCTAAAACAATCTTATATAGATTGTCCATCTTTGCTACAGTGTCAGTGATCATGTATGACCAAAATGGATTGCAATGTGAATGGCTGTGTCTCCAAAATCATTGTTCATTATATATGTGTTCATCTATTCAGTGGTTCGGCCATCAGCCTACTAATATGTATGACCACTTTTACTGATGCGAATGTTCACATAGATTTTCTTATTTACCATGTTAAAGGAACATACACACATGTGAAAGCTATGGGTCAAACATCCATTTAGCTAACCGCTATCTTATATGATCCCTCCATACGCTTAAAGTGTTCAGCTTGGTCTTATCACGCAAAAAAAACAAAAGGATCAGGCAGGTGAAATCCGATTTGCCTGATCCTTCAGATAATGTTGGGGAAGAGTCAAGGCCTCAGGGCCTATTCCCTTATTCCATGAAACACAGACTCCCTGTCGTGGAGTCTTTCCCTGTGCGGCATGATGTATCAGTATCATGCCGGGAGTGGGGAAAGTGTTTGAATATTCGCGGCACTGTTATGACACAGCCGCGTGGCTGATGGTACAAAGATGTATTTTGTCTTTTAGGAAAGCGATATTGCACATCTCATAGTATGGAAGTAATGTGCACCACAGTGAGGGGGGAATTTATCAATGGTTTTTGCGTAGGCTTTGGTGTAAGATTCTTGCAATTTTTTGAGCAATTGTTCCTAAATTTGAGATGTTTTCTGCGTTTTGCACAAACATTTGACACTAGTATTCTGGTGAAAGCATTGATAGATTTCTCTCTGCATTTTCACAGCACTGATATTGATATTAACTTGAGGTGTAACTTAAAATTCCTGGTTGGCAAAGCAAAATATAAGACAGGGCCCCCAACTATCATGCGTCATGTATAATACTAGCATCTTCTTAAGTGGCAGCGAGTTATTTGGTCTCCCATCGCCATCTGTGCACTCCCTTACACACCTTAGGGCCCTCGTTCGAATCTAAACGATAATCGTTTGGTTAAAATGCAGTATACGATTAACAACCGAACGAGAAATCGTTGATCGCTTTATAAGACCTGGACCTATTTTTATCGTTGCTCGTTCGCAAAACGTTTGCAAATCGTTCGCATTGAATAAGACATCGTTCGGTCGTTCGCAGTAGATACGAACGCAATAGCGAAGAAATAGCGAAGAGAAAACGATCACAAATACGATCATAAGTAACGATTATCGTTCCATGGAAATGAATGAACGTTTTCAGGTCTTTCGCAATAGCGGTCGTTTGAGATCATTAACGATTATGCAAACGATAATCGTCTGGTGGAATAGGGCCCTTAGACCCTGGTGCAACTGTGACCCATGCATCTCCTATAGCTACACCTCTGGCATCTTGATGTCAGCTCTGCACTGCAGCACTGCATGGACTCTGTACAACCTCATGGCTGGACTATGTGCATGAGATCCTAGAGAATTGCTTTAAATAGGGCCCTGAATACTGTTCATTTATCTTCACTAAGGGAGAGTCAGTTTATTAAACAGTAGAGCATGTAATAGATTATCTGAATACATGGTCAACATTTACAGTGCCTGCACAGGCAACGCAAGAATAAATAAAGAGGCAAATAATGTAATGGTGCTGGTACCTGTAAAAGGACAACATGGGCCCAATATATAACAGCTGTGGGGACAGAAAGAATAGCCGGTGTTCTTAGCAATGTATCTGTTACTTAGGCCTAGGATAGGTCAGGGGAAGACCTCCCCCCCCAGGGTCCCCCCAGAGTGCCTTCACTATAGGGATGGCTTATCTACTGGCAGCCACTAGTACAGTGGAATCCCCCACCTAGTTTACCACCAAAGTAAGGATGGCTTATCTACTGGCAGTCACTAGTACAGTGGAATCCCCCAAATCCCACCAAAGTAGGGATGGCTTATCTACTGTTAGTCACTGGTAAAGTGAAATCACCCACCTAGGTTACCACCAAAGTGGGGAGGGCTTGTCTACTGGCAGTCACTAGTAAAGTGAAATCACCCACCAAGGGCACCACCCAGGTGAGGAGGGCTTCTCTACTGGCAGCCCCTAGCACAATGGAATCCAGGCCAACTGCATCCACATCCTCATGAAACTCTTTCCTCTGACTTGGGAATTGGGAGTCTTCAGCAGGAGGCCCTCTTTATGTCATCCATATGGACCTAATATGCGATTCCCGCAATGAACTTGTTCAGGTTTACGTTCATGTTTAAGGAACAGGTTTCCTTATTACAATTATGTACAATACACTCTGAAATGCTGCTGTGCAGGTTCCCTTTAATAGTCAAGTATTAGGTTATACTTCCTCCATTAACGCTACACAATATGAAGTGGTCTATAATGAAAACATCTTATGAGCAGGATATGGCGTCTTGAAGTACTGTATGCTGGATGTCACAATTGCCATTATTCACAGCAGTGACAATGTTTAAGCACAATTGTCAGAATAGTGAAGGTCAAAGTCACTCTGTATCATGTAACACACCGTGTATGTTATACTTGTCAGATTTACCTCCTAACCTAACATCTTACTCTGTCCAGACATTTTTATACATATGTTTCTGTTAGTGTTAGAGCTAAAGAATTTTTGAGCTACAGAAGTTCAGGAAATGTTGCTATTTCATGAAAAGCGTCATTCCTAGTAATGACTGGAGCTAAATCCAAGTTTTTAGTATTTGGCAGATATGGTCATTAAGAAGCCATACTACTACTACTACTAGTACTACCACTGAAAATACACTGTCAAATTAGTTTATCAAAGGATTCAGCTACCCCATATCTGCTAAGACCTCCACACTGATACCAAGAATGAAGAATGGAGTGTCAGCACATATGCCCAGCCACCACTGTCTATGGAGTTTCCAAACATGAGTTCAGCAACGTTTAGAAGTCCCACAGAGAATGAATGGAGCAGTGGCCTAGCATGTGCACACCCGCTCTATTCACTAGGGGGACAAGTGACCCTCGTTTTTGTTATCAGTGGAGGTCCGGCCACTGAGATCAGTTGGTAACCTTCTATTCTTTGGATAATGGGATAACTTTTATACTTTGGAACTTTGAAATTTTTAGTCCAATGCACATACATTGAAAAATAACCCACAAAGATACAATGCTCTCCTGTGGCTAGACTCTGGTTCCCAATGATGGGGCACTATAGGAAGCTGGGACTGGGTACACCTGATGCCACCAATGCATTGTTACATTTTTGCACCATTTAATTGAAAAAAGTTGTTTTATAGAGTAGGAGGAGCTGAGTGGTTTAATACAGATTTTGGTTGGGCATACAGGGATAACTGTCAATCACAAAGTAGCACTTCCCCAGTAGAGCTTCAAATGTACAAATTACTAGTTCTCATTTATTTTCCCTAAAAAAATATATTACATTCTTATTTTTCCTTAAAAACAAAGAGGGAGATTTATCAAACATGGTGTAACAAGTGAAACTGGCTCAGTTGCCCCTAGCAACCAATCAAATTCCACTTTTTATTCCTCAAAGACTTCTTGGAAAATGAGAGGTGGAATCTGATTGGTTGCTAGGGGCAACTGAGCCAGTTTCACTTGTTACACCATGTTTGATAAATTTTCCCCAGAGTGCCTGTAGATTGGACTACATATTTAACTTCACAGGTTGGAACAAATATGCATTACTCCATATGAGGCATCAAAGCACCTTCTAAAGCATTGAAATCCTTCCTTTCTTGATAATGTCGCCATTGTTCCTGAATTCCAAGGATGCCCTGAATATTTCGTTTTCTTCTCCCAGACCACCAGTTTGAGTATGATAACTTTATTCTTCTATTACGTCAATAATTTGTTCAGCTAGAAAAGTAAATAATTTTTTGCTATCCATAAATTGTCCATTTATTGAGGATGATATAGTCATTGAGAATGGCACAGTCATGGTAGCAAGAAGCATAAGGTGACAAACTTGTGCCTGTATTGGCTAGAAGTGGCTTTGGTGCCTCCACCACTAAGCATCATGGTCCCAAAAATATAATATCTTCTCTACCACGGTAATCTCCTCAGCACACGGAGCACAATGACCTGCTGGTTGCGATTGATGGGTTGCTGACCACTTGTTAACACCACAGGACTTACTAGCTTTTACACAAAACAACATAGAATATAGTGCCATATAGTGCTGCTGATAAATCTGCTGTACACATTGACAGATGTCCATTTTCGGTGTTGTGGGGTAGGAGGACTCATGGTCCTACTATCAGTTTGCTATATTCTTTTTTTATTGGCTACTATACATACGACAAGATATACTTGTGCTGTTTAGTATAACAGCTACAGTAGTCATTATCAATGGGCAGGGTGCTCCGATGACAGATCCTCTTTAAGGATAGCTTCACACATACCGCATTGCAGCTAATTTTCTGCTGCGGATCCGCAGATTTTGCTAAATGAATAAACACAGCATTAAATCCACAGCGGATCCGCAGCGGATTTTACAGTGCGGATTTAATGCTGTGTTCATTCATTTAGTCAAAACTGCTGCAGATCTGCTGCGGATCCGCAGCAGAAAATACGGTATGTCTGAAGCTACCCTTAGGCTATGCTCATACACTGTAAAGTAAAGGAACAATACAGCCTTTTTTTCAATATAATAATGCACTCTATTGAAGTCAATGGGAAATGGAGTGTCAGTGGATAGAATAACAGCTGTAATTGATTACAATTGTCCAAATAAGAAACATGCTCATTATTTACCACCTGCTTTTGCAAAATATATATTTTTTTCCACCTCCTGTTCATTTTCACTCAATATCACTATATTTTGATATATGTTTTACTGTGTGTGAACATAGCCTAAAAGTTATCACCTCCTTCAGACATCATTTCACAATTTCTATATAGGATTAATCTGTTTCCACATAGGATTATTCTATAATTATGTAAGAACATTACACTACTTTTGTTTTATTGTCCAGAGCGGCATTTATAATTCTGCCGCCTTCAAAGAGAAAATCTTGTCACAGTACAGTCTGGTACTCTTTAGGCAATAGGATGATGAGATTGTAGATGATTGATGTCATGAAGTGTAATGACACAATACACACAAGTTGCAAGGTCAAACTCAACTGACCCTGATGATGTGTCAGGCCATTTATTTAAAGTGTACCTGTCGTTATAACTTTACAAAATCTAAATCAACAGTAGATGTGATATACAGCAAGTTTGCAATTTACATTCTTTTTTTTTTATCATGGAAAACACGGCACTTCCTGTGTTCTGACAGTTTTTTCCCCAAAAGAGTCAGAAAACAGGAAGTCCAGTGTTTTTCAGCTTCTACACTGGCTGGGACTTCATGTGTTTAGTCTGTTTTTTTCAACCAGCACAAGCCTAAAAATCTGCCTTCAGGAGACTGGACCTGGATTTCTGGTAAGTTCAGCTTTGTTTTACAGCATGTTAACAACAAAAAATAATGAATGTAAATTGCAAACTTGCCTTATATGACATCTACTGTTAGTTTTATATTTTCAAAGTCATAATGACAGTGACACTTTAAGCAAAATCTTATCATACTTAGGCAGGTGCAGATAGTGTCAACGTACCTTCTTTGTGGTCACCCACTTTTTGGAATTGGCAAGGCGTCTTCAGAACATCATCCGGACATCATTTAGGCGCAATTTATTTTGTAATATACCCAATATATTTTCATATACATCACACATTTTTTGATGATTTGTGACATGTACAGTACATAGCCTTTAAGGAGCGATGTAAGAATTTGGATGGTATTAAGGCGAGTCAGTTTTTAATGCTAACCATATTACGCTTCGGTTGTTCATATCTTTTAGCTGCTTTTATTATTTAATTTTGTGCAGATTTGTGCGGATTATCTCTGTAGCAATGTAATATTGCTGTAAATTTAATAAGCATATGTATATTTAGCCAGATATTGTGTAGATCCCTGTCCTTTGTATATTGCCTTTTATCCCTCATGTTACATTAACATCAAAGGGATCCAAAAGAAAATTGCAATAATACAAGACTGACATACACGTTAGTCCCTCTCATTCCAGGGCTGAGCCTTTGTTTCTGGACTGCTTGGTAACTTGTAGTGATGATAGAAGCCTTCATGATGAATTAGGCCGTATACTCTAGAACATGGCTGCGTGCGCCTAGTAATGCTGGCCAATAGGTTTCATCACATATTTATTTGAGATGCTTTTACTTACGTTGTTCCTTACATATTTAATGCCCGTGTCAGTAATGCAGTAATCCTGAGTGTAAAAGGTCTTTCATGTGTCACAACAAGTTCTGCAAAATATACGTATACCTGGTTACCTTTACTTAGTAGGATCCAAGCTATATTTTATGGGCATTCTGGAGGTGTCATGCCGGTCCGCACATAGTGACTGCTTCTCTGCATGGTCCATTCAACAATGCAGGCTGCCATATAGAGGCCCTGTCATCTCTCCTGACATATACATCTGCTTTACTAAATTGTTTCAATGCTGGAGCACATTTTATTAGAACTCAACTCTGTGTTGTATCGTTCCTCTGTTATTTCGCCAGGAAATATAGGAATACATTGACAACTGGGTGTTACCATGTTAGGGCAAAAACAACATGGCCACGTGTGGCCCAATTGCGGCAGATGGTTAATGCACTAGTTTGCGGGCTGTCTCATTATGGCCATATGTGTCAAAAGATCATGTATTTTCGTCCTTAGGGTATGTTCACACTGAGTAAAATAGGCACAATCTCCGCGGCGGAATTACGCCTGTCTCAGTGTGTCATATCATCTCAATGGCAGAGCGCGCGCCCTCCCATTCACTCACAGCGGGACATCAAGCACGTCGGGATTCCGCAGCGGAGAGGTTCGCTGCGGAATTCAGCCGTATATGCTCAGTGTGAACATACCCTTAGGGTATGTTCCCATTACGGAATACACTTGGAAATTTGAAGCAGAACCACGCGCCAAACCCATTGACTCAATGATATGACCATGCTTGAAATTTTCATGCATATTCCATAGTGTGAACATACCCTTACATTTCAACACACCTGATCTTTTTGTTCTCTGAAAGATAAGCGGTCACCAGAGGAATCCAGCAGCTTTCTCTCTCTGTACCCACAATCTACACCCTAAACCGCTTGTACCATCAGATAGCTGCTTTTAATCCAAGATCTGTCCTGGGGTCTGTTCGACAGCTGATGCAGTTATTGTCCTAAAATACAACTTTTAAACTTGCAGCCCTGTGTCCAATTGGCCTGGCCTAGAGTATCTGTGCCCTAGGTCAGCAATGCCTCTCTGTCCCTCCTCCCCAATAGGAATGCCCCAGGCAGGATTTCTCCTATTCATCACTTGTCTAAACACTGCAACTGTGCTGGATCGTTAAGGCCCATGTGCAGTGTTCAGATGAGTGATGAATAGGAAAAATCCTGCCTGGGGTATTACTAATCATGAGGAGGGCGGGAAGGAAGGACGGAGAGCACGGGCACACACACTCTAGGCCACGCCAATTTGAAACAGGGCTGCAAGTTTAAAAGTAATTTTTTTAGGACAATAACTGCATCACCTGCCGAACGGACCCCAGGACAGATCTTGGATTAAAAGCAGCTATCTGTAGGTACAAGTGGTTTGGTCGGGGGGGGGGGGGGGCAGATTGTGGGTACAGAGTCGCTTTAAAGTGTCATTGTCGTTCTAACTTTCAAACTCTAAATCAACAGTATGGGGGAGATTTATTAAGAGGTGTAAAATTTAGACTGGCGCAAACTGGCCACAGCAACCAATCACAGCTCTTCTTTCCTTTCACCAGAGCTCCAAGCTGTGCTGTAAAACAAAGCTTAACTTACCAGAAATCCAAATCCAGTCTCCTGAAGGCAGATTTTCTGACTTGTGCTGGTTGAAAAAAATAGACTTAGCAGAGAAATTCTGGCCAGTACAGAGAGTCACGGCTAGATGGCCTGGGATACACAGGACTTTCTGTTTTCTGACTATGTAAATTATAAACTTGCTTTATATCACATCTACTGTTGATTTAGACTTTGAAAGTTATAACGACAGTGACGCTTTAAGAATACATCCATACTTGGTTGAACTAAGTGTATGTGTACATCAGTAAAGATAGGAAAGTATCTGAAATGTCTGACCAACTTTAGAGACCATGGGGGGAGATTTATCAAACATGGTGTAAAGTGAAACTGGCTCAGTTGCCCCTAGCAACCAATCTGATTTCACCTTTCATTTCTCACAGACTCTTTGGAAAATAAAAAGTGGAATCTGATTGGTTGCTAGGGGCAACTGAACCAGTTTCACTTTACACCATGTTTGATAAATCTCTCCCATGTCTGTAGATTATGTGTAAGGCCTCATTTACACAGCCATATTACAGCCACATTTTATTGTACCTGTTATGGCCATAAGGCTTAGGCCACCCATCTTAGATCACCATAAAATTTTATTGAAATGCTGAAACCCAGGTCTTGCAGCCATAATACAGGTGTTTAGTGAGGCCCCCTTAATGCCATCTGAACGACAACAAGTGACAACAAATACAAAGTTAAAACATGAAAAACTGATGATGTCACCAAGACAAATGGATCCATAGCTTTAGATTACAATTGTAGGAGCTCCAAGTCGCAGTGAACGTTTGTAGATGGAAGAAATGGCAGAGGCCATCACGTGCGCTTTTTGTAGTATCCGGTTTTTTTTTATTCACTTGAAATCAGAATAAATACACAGCCCTTCCCCTTAAAACTCTGTTTGTAAACAATAGAAAACCTTACCATGTTCTTTGGCCTGTCTCTTTGTTTGATTTGGCACAACAGGGATATCCCGTGAGTAAGAAAATGGAATATTATCCCTGGTACATTAAGACTGGCCTTCCCTAATATCCCCTCCTTCCCTTAGTTCAGAATAACATGTACAAGACGTGTTAAAGCCCAAGACAGCCAGACTTCATTTAGGAAAATTCAAATGGATCAGTCATAGAGTCCTTGGTGAAGGGCGCACTCCATTGCTTCTTCCTTCTCTGTCCCTATTTTCATCACAGGGATAGCATGTTCTTTGTAGTCCCACTTAGCCACACATGCAGGGGACGCCATGTCATCCTAGGACCTTATAGCAGAACTTGTGTCTGACAAGATACTCTGTGTCCTAAAGAAAAAAATATATTATTAGGATAACAACATAATAGGGCAAACCTGTCATTAAAAATCTGCAGGCATCATATTACAGACTTGGAGGAGCTGAGAAGATTGATGTCTAGTTTTGTGTGAAAAGTCCCAAGATAACTTGTCATTTATTAACAGAAATCTCGGCTCACTTTTGGCTTTGAAGTCAAGTGGGCGGTCCTACTCAGTGTATAAGTGACAACTATCTCTATACAAGTGTGCATATACAAAGCTGTACACGGTGATTGACAGCTCTCTAGATGCCTACTTATACACAGCTGCTAATCACTGAGTAGGACCACCCACTTGACTATTTAACCCTGAATGAGGAGCAATTTACATAAATAAATAACAAGTTATCCTGGAACTTTCCACCCAAAATTATAGATAGATAGATAGATCAAGCCACCTGTTCTAAAACAATAACATAAAGCCTGCAGATGTAACAATCTGCCATAGGGCAACACACATGGGCATGTTAAAGATCCAGGATATCCAACATACAGATTCCTATCTAAACTACTATCAAACTGTGCTTACAATTCTAAGTTTGAATGAGAAGAAAGGTCATAGCATATATAAATATATATACAGTGGTACCTTGGTTTAAGAGTAACTTGGTTTAAGGGTAAATTCACACGGGCGGATCCGCAGCGAGTTTCCCGCAAAAAAATCGCTGCTCAAATCACACAGACATCCTATGGTCAACAAAAAACGTTACAAACACGCTGCGAGTTTTAATCTGCGGATTTATCGCAACTTTAACTCGTGGCAGATCCACCTGTGCAAATTTACCCTAAGAGCGTTTTGGTTTAAGAGCTCACATTTTTTCAAAATTGTGACTTGGTTTAAAAGCATTGCTTTGGTTTAAGAGCTCCCTGTACTGGGTGGGAGGGGGAGTGGGGGAGGGGCATGGTCTGCACTGTAGGGTCTACAGCCCTGTACTCTGACCCAGGAAGTCTCCCTCACCTTCCAAATCATAGCAGATCCATAGCAGGCTGGGGCTTACATCAGGGGACAGGACTGTGGAGGTAATCTCTTCATAGCTGTAACCCCTCTCTCACCGGACAGAGAGTGCTGCTATACTGTACCCACATCTGTCCTGCTCCTTCCTTCATGCTCCCTGCAGTCTCTGTCAGCCCTTGTGTTTCCCATCCTCTCCATTACTGTACAGTAACTTATAATATCACATATTCTGCTGTTTCTGAATGTTTGTTTCATCTGTTATTATGTTACATGTTATTCAGGAAAAATTAATCATTATTTTTGTGGTGTGGAACCAATTGTCTGCATTTCTATGACTTCTTATAGGAAAATTTGCTTTGGATTAAGAGTGAATTTGGATTACAAGCTCGGTCCCGGAACGAATTATGCTCGTAATCCAAGGCACCACTGTATATATATATATATATATATATATATATATATATATATATATATATATATATATATATATGCCTATGGCTCTATAATATTGTGCCATAGTAACTCCAGTTGCTGTTGTACATAGTCTATGCATATGGAAGTGAGGGTCTGTGGTAGAATTGCTATAATGCGTCTTATAGCATGTATTTATTATAAATTACAAACAGTGGTGGTATTACACACAAACAAAAAAGAAATAACATATAACACACAGTAATATGATGCATATAGTTTCAGAACCATTGGACATTCAGAATAATTGGACATACCCGCACCCACTCTCCCAGTGTAGGGTGAGTCCCTCCTGGAATTTAGGGACGCCTGAACCAGGGGGTTCCAAACTAGAGATAGGCAGGGCCATATAGGGACAACATATGACCTATATGCATCATATTACTGTTTGTAATTTATAATAAATACCTGCTATAAGAGGTATTATAGCAATTTTACCACAGTCCCTTCACTTCTTTTGAATACTTTCACTATAGGACTGTGGGGATACTTACCCTTAAACAATCTAAGATTCCATAACCCAGTCAGTCATAGTTGTGTAGTGATCAGCATTTTTTGCGGATGGTGGTGGCTCTAATACATTTCTATAGGGAAACGTGCTCTAATTGCGGTCCGCAGTACAACACATTCACTATTATTTTTGGGTAACACAAATGCAGAGACAAACAATGCGGAGGTGCGAATAGCTCGATTAGAGGCAATGTAATCTATCTTTGCCCACAATTGCGGATCCACAAATTCGGACACTTTTTGCAGCTGTGTGAATGAGGCCTTAAATGCAGGTTTCTTTATAGGTTCTTAAAGGGAATCTGTCAGTTCCCTACCCGGTGCAGAGCTGCAGATACAGGCAGATAGCGGTTGCACTTTAGCTTCAGGCCCTATTACACCAAAATATGTCCGACAGATTATTTTACAGATTTTTTCAGCCAAAGCCAGGAATGGATTTGAAAAGAGGAGAAATCTCAGTCTTATCTTTAGGACCTATTCTCTGTTTATAGTCTGTTCCTGACTTTGGCTGAAAAAATCTGTCAGTTAATCTGTCAGACATCTTTTGGTGTAATAGGGCCCTTCCACAGAAAAATGCAATTTTACAACTCTGCAAATGGCTATCGCCAAAGACAAAGGGATAGTTTGTTTTATCTCCCTATCACCTATCTTTCTGTGTCTGCAGCTCTGTACCTGACAGATTCCCTTTAACACTGCAGGCAGTAACACAGCTTCCACACATCATCAGGCTGTACTGATGGAAATGCCAAAATGACGCCTCTTCTCTTCCATCTTTACATTATTACAATATTATTTAAAAGGTTCTCTTTAACAATTCGTTATAGTAGCTTTGCATCATCATATAAGCTCATTGTATGACAATAATCAGACTTATTGCACCCACCCATTCACTGTGATGGGGTCCTGAAGAAAGCTGCTGTGTGCCTGTGTGTCCTCCATTTCCGCTTGTCCCACCGGCAAAGTAGAAGCATTTTGAAAGTGCGCCTGAATGAGCGGTTGCAGAGTGCATAACACATGGGGTTGACAGTACTGTTAACATAGCATAGCCAGTAACCCAGCTCCCACAACGTTGTTGGAATACAGTCTTTACAGAATGTGGACACTAGCACCATGATATTGTAAGGAGTCCATGTCAAAATAAAAGCAAGCAATATGGCACTTAATGTCCTTGCTGCTTTCTTTTCCTTGATGAGTGAATTACTTTTCCTCTTTACATGACGTGTTTTTTCCACTTTAGCTCTTATAACTGTTGACGGCAAAGCTATAGCCAGGGATCGGGATGATTTCCTAGATACCTCCCTCTTTCCTCCATTGGCTTCATTCTCTAAATCGCCCCGCTCAAGGGTGTCATTGGAGCCATGAGAGCCTGTGGGTGTCGCAACAACAGTGCTGACCATTGGTAGTCGTATGACGGCTGAGCAGATGCTCTTCATTTCATATGGATGTTCATCTCCATCAGAAGAAGAGGAGAGGGAATCTGCAGAGGCAGCATCTTCCATAGTATTCCAGCTCCCGTTACTTCGGTGTTGCGGATAGCTTCTTAGTGATGGACTTGCAGCAAGTTTACCTGGAAAACAGCATGCTCTCTTGACCCTTGGCACTGTCATTTGGGATCTGGACAATCTTTCTGATTCTACCATCCCACTACTGCTACCACTTCTGACACTCCCCAAGGGACGAACAATGTTTTCTGTCTCCGAGCCTTGCAAGCCGGCCAGTTCTCTGCTTCTATTCTCTGTTTCTCTGTAAATCCTCCAGTACAGTATGATCATGATAGTTACTGGCAAGTAAAAGGCAGCAATGGCAGTGCCAAACGTGATAATAGGTTGTGACAAGAACTGGATGTAACATTCGTCAGGTTCTACTGTTCTTTCCCCAACAATATACTGCCAACACAATATAGCGGGTGCCCATAATATAAATGATATAATCCATGCCAATCCAATCATAATAGCTGCTCGTTTTGGTGTTCTCTTAGCCCTGTAGGTCAGTGGCCGAGTAATTGAAAAATAGCGGTCAAAGCTTATAATCAATAGGTTCATCACAGAAGCGTTACTTGTGACATAATCTAGTGCCAGCCACAGGTCACAGGAAATACTACCAAGTGCCCAACGGCCCATTATAATGTAGGTTGTGTACAAGTTCATAGACACCGCACCAATGACGACATCAGCACATGCTAAGCTAAGTAAGAAGTAGTTATTGACAGTCTTTAGGTCACTGTTGACTTTGAAGGCCAAGAGAACCAGGATGTTTCCAACTACAGTGATAAAAGAAAGGATTCCTGTTGTTAGGACAATAAGCACCACCTCCCATATGGCGTGGCCTCCAAAGGGGTCACGGTATGGATTCTCCGTAGCGTTAGGGGTCAGCGGGTCAATAGTGGAATTGTTCATGATTGGAAGCCAGTTGGTCACCGATTCTTGCCCAGCATTCTGATGCAGGGCTAACATGAAATCTTGGGGTGCAGGGGTGCAGTCCCCTATAACCAAGGTGTCTTGACCCTCTTATCCACTGTGACCTGCAAGTACAAGAAAAATAAGAGTCAGTGGCAGACAATGCCAATATATTTTGACAGTACAGCTAACACGGCTACAGGCATAGTATAGAAAGGTGCAGCACTTTGCTTTACCACCTGTTGCACCTCGCATTACACCGAGGTGTCGTGGTATCTCTTTCTGTCATGTCTTCTCGTTTGCTACTCCTAAATTTTTTTTCTTATTCTTTCATCCCTAGTTCCTCCCCTCTCCTGCTACGTGTGTCTCTAATCTATAACTAAACAAAGCCGGATTTATGTTTTCTGTTGTTCATTGCTGAAGGAAGAAGTTGTGTTACGGTAGGAGGGACCCCTCCCCACCCGCGTGTTACCTAAAGTAAGGAAGGGAGAAGTGGTTGGACAGGTTTAGTTTTCGCAAGCAAAATGAATAAAAGACTGAGGAAGTGAAAGAAGAAAGAGATATGGAGGGGAGAATTTTAGAATGAACCATATGTTACCAAAACGGCAGCTCGTCTTCTGTAACACCTCCTCTAGCTACGCCTGTATTTCTGCTCCTCTGTCAGTACGCTGCTCCAAGTATCCTACCCTGTGACTCATTCCATAGAGCTATTTTAATTACTTTATTGCTTTAACTAATGTTAATTGGACCTAATCCTCCTGATATCCTGCTCCACTTGTCTGATTGTCATAATTATTATTGCTGATATATAGTCACAGTCTGTGGTCTAAAGCCAGATTAGGGAGATGTCTTCAGTGGGACTGACCATCCATCTATTGCATATGGTAGCCTCTTGACTCTCCCCATGGCAGATTTTGGGTTTCAAGTGCCTTTTGTTCTTGAAGAGAGCTTTCTCTCTTCTCCCCGCTGAATACATGCACCCTCTGCTAAGGTGAGTCAGGTGAACGCGTCAGGTGAGAGAACTATTTGCTCAACAGCCAATGTTATAACCCTGAGTAGGTTCTATTCACATCTGCATTGTGTTTTCCAATTCTAACAGAAACCATAACACATTGCTGGATCCATATTTTGAGAGTTATCACTGGCATGCCATGGACCCTAATATTTTATTATGAGGGTTTGGGTTGGTGATGTGAACATAGCCTTATTTGAATAGTAAAACATTTAGTTAAAACATTTTGTAACTAATATATATAAACTTCACAACGTAAAAAAAGGTCAAATGAATGAAAACACAATATAAACTAGAAACATCACATGACAGAGCACAGCCCTACTGAGCAAGCACACCGTCTGTAAAGTAAGGTTACAAATAATGACACAGTCATAGACAGTTGTTTCATCCCTGAGGTCTAAAAAGAGTCGATAAAGTTTGAAATGCGTTGGGGTTTTTCCTGTGTTCTTATTGTGCGTTGATATGACAAATCTTTCTGTGTTTTATTCCTACCTGTAGCATTCTACAATAGTAATGTTATTTTTAAATGTATAGCCTCATTCACATGTCCAGTGTTTTTCAAGGACTGTGAGTCAGCTTAGTGAACCTTGAAACACAGAGTTGATTGTATCTGTTTGGATGCGCTGGGTTAGGAGGCACTGGTGTTGTCCGGGGGAGGAGTGGGGGGCTGACAGGAGCGGGGGGAGACAGGAGCGGGAGAGATGGGATCGGGGAGAGACAGGAGCGGTCACAGGAGCACAATATCGTGCCACAATACGTACTATGACCTGTCCTATTTCTTCACGGGAATGATCACGGCACGGATGATGGCACGGATGGTGTGAATGCGCACATAGGATTTAATGGGCCCTAAAATTGACAGTGGTCACAGATCTGCGTGTGGGACGGGACGTGTGAATAAGGCCTTAAAATTGACAGTGGTCACAGATCTGCGTGTGGGACGGGACGTGTGAATAAGGCCTATCTCTTTTACTTCCTTGCCATTTTCACTATTTGCTCTCAGCAAAGAATTTAAAGCTGTCCATAGATTTAATGTATGCTAAACTCACTGATTTTAATCTAATGGCCCCCTATTCTCTCACAAGGGCAGATGACTGAGGATAGAGGAATCAGGATGTTGGATTTCGACATACCTGATCCTTTTGTTCCTGGGGAACTAAGTTGCTGGCAGAGGAATCTGGCAGCAGCTTCCTCACTCCTTCCCATTCAGAATACACACATTCTCAGTTAAGCAGAGCATATATGTGTGTGTATGTAGGGATCAGGAGTGACAGCTGATAGCTATCTGAAATACATTAAGATTACAAACATACCTGAATACGACTGCATACATTAAAGCAAAAACTGTGAAACACATTAATGTACATCACATGGGTAGCCTCTAAATAAGTCCCTAAAACACCAGAAAAAAATCCCTTCCTATTACAAGTAAAAGTTTAATCAATTTACTCCATTAAGTTAAGTCATTCCTACTATAGGAGAAAAAAATAGTGTTTACAGAAACAGCGCCACTCTTGGTAATGGTCTGTGTCTGGTACTGCAGCCTTTCTACAGGACATCAGATTCAATCTATTTGTACCCTAACTGGAATGTAATCTTGAAGTCTTGCCTAGATTATAAGAATAGGATGACATCCAAGGTCAAACTTTCATAGATACCAGCAGGGAGTAAAAATCTAGACCTTTATTTCCTATTGCTATTAAGGCCCGGTATTTCCACAGTAGTCTTATTGGCCAGCAGAAGCCATTGAAGGAAGAAACCTTCCTGCTGGAGGCGATGAATGGCACAGCAGGGTCTACGCTCTACAGACTAAGAATAACAAGCCATTCCCCGACTACGGTGTGCCTAGTTATATAAAGAGAAACTTCTGGCATAGTTTAAGCATGCTATACTGTTTCTATGGATCATGGAGTTTGTATTTGTATCTCTACCTATCTCTATCTTTTCTCTATTGATATATACTACAGGGATTAAGGTATCTAGTAATCAAGAATGCAGAGTATCTGCTGTACATTCATGGCGAAGCCACCTTCATCATCATCATCATCATCATACTTATAAGGATGAGGTGGCAAGTGCAGTGATTACTCATTCCTGTCAGGGCCATCTGCTTCACTCACTTCCCCTGTATCTTCATACCTTGACGAAACAACTCCTCCTCTTCAAGTAAGTTTAGGTGACACCTCTACTAGTTCCCAACAGTTCCTGGAAGGGAAGGAGTTATGAAGAGTTCTTGTTGATTCTCCACTCCCCGTCCTCCCCCTTGAAGTCTGTAGGTAAATAGGTGATCTTGGGGCAAACAGCGATACGAGACAGGTGTACACAGGACAGGCACGCAAACACCCTGTAACTACAACACTCAAATCTATAAAGCGTTGTGCTTAACCCCTAAGTAGCCAGATCATTAACTCTTAATATGCGGCATCTGGCAATCTACAACTCTACAAGCGCTCCTATAGGAACAGCCAGCCCTATTACAACCCCTATCATTGCATCAGCTGGGTGGTAGAGCTATAGCAGAAGAACATCATATACTCCCATACATAAAGACAATGGCGATTCGGTCATAAAGACAAAGCCATGATGAACTTGCATTAGGGCAAAGGACTTAAAGAATAAATTAGAAACTATGTATGGAACCGTTCCAGTGCATAACTATTCGGTACAAGATCATGAAAACGCGTTTCTGTTTCATGAAACTATTCCTGTGTGAGCTGTAAAACCTATGAGAGTCCTGGCTGGTTAAATTATTCATCCATCATCGTCAAAGAAATAGGGTCAATGTTTTAAAGCTGGTATGTTGTAGTCTTGCGTCTTTCTAGGTGTTAGACCACTGGGCAGCTCAACGGTTAATGACAGGTCGATTGACATTGATGAATTGCAACCTAAAATGGGTTAAGTGGTAGCCTGCAGATACATATATTGGAAAGCTGCCTTATGATAAATGCAAGACATGGTCGTGGGGGGGGGCTGGCTTGGGTGGGCTTGACCGATGTGAGGATAACATGGTGCTGATGGCGTCAGGGTGTTCTTGCAAGTGATATTAGATGAAGGGTTAAATGAACTTCTCAAGAGAAGGGTTAAGTGATGCTCTGTTTCACACAATGACACAATTCTGCCAAAGCGTATCTTGTTTTACATGACAACCCATGTCAGCTTTAATAAGAGATACAAAGACAGGGAGAGGGACAGTGTCACCCAGCAGTGGGAGGAATGTTCCCAGCTCCATTCTCCCTATCGCTGCTGACTGGCCCAGCTTTCTCCCCATTATGTCACTGTCACCTGCTATAAAGCACCGACTGTCCTCACAATCGTCACCAGATCACTCATTGCTGCTATTTGTGAGGCCTATACATGGATGAGGCCTATACCATCTTGTATTACACCCCACTTACCTACACCATAAGGGTTAATCCATTTCTCTTACCACACCAACGCCACGTATAACTTATTAATGAAGATTTCAGTTTGTATCAGCCTTCGCTTAACTGCACCGTGTAATAACTTTGTTCTTTTCAGACGCTATATGCTAAGCAGCGACTTAACACGCTTATCAGCGCTCTCTGAGATCACTCGGCCATGCAACAGCTACCATAGCATCTTAATGGCTATTTCATAATTCAAGCCAAGAACAGTACAATACATTTTTTTTTAACCAAGCTAAGGTGTTATTGTCGTATAAAAAATGTAAGTGAATAGAAATCTAGTAGGTATCATGATAACTGGGAACTAGACAGACACTATGGGTGTTGGTTACTGGTTACTGGTTACTAAATGTTGAGTCTCATCCTGTGTGTGGAATTGTTATTGAAAGAGAAAATCCTGCTAGAAGTATTGATGACCTGATCACTGGATAGAAACTGATAAATGCCAATCTGGTAGGGTCACTGGGACCCACACCCATCACCAGAATGGGGCACAGGTTTTTTTTTTCTGTCTGACTTTAAATGGAATCCATTCTGGGACTAGGGGAGTAATGTGTTTCCTTAGGAATAGTGTGCATACAGAATATTATAAGCCATGCCATGCTCCATGGGAAAAAGGATGCAAAGTAGTTCATTGCCAGAAGGAAAAGAACTTGCTCCATACTGCTACCTAAGGTTGTATTGCAATACTCTTATTACTCTTATTGTATTGTCATACTCCTGTGGTGCCACTGCAGGAGAACTGAACACCTGGGGGGAGATTTATGAAAGGGTGTAAATATACACCTGGTGTAAACTGCCCACAGCAACCAATCACAGCGCCTCTTATATTTTACCAGAGCTGAAAGCTGAGCTGTGATTGGTTGCTGTGGGCAGTTTACACCAGGTGTATATTTACACCCTTTCATAAATCTCCCCCCTGGTACTGCACAACACAGATCACGCTGATCACTGGGGGTTTTGGCAGCAAGATACCCTGTGATCATCTTGTTGTCAGGGAATGCAAAAGGAAGGAATGGTCCAAAGTGAACAATCTTAAAAATAATCCTTATGCAGATTTTCAGTTAAAGGAAAAGTCCGGGGTCGCACTTTTTTCTTAAACAGCTGGTAAGGAGGAGGATGAACATAACAACAGGCACTTACTTCCTGTACACCAGCGGGGACACACCGGCTGTTTTCAAAATAATTTCCGACTCTGGACTTCTCCTTTAAATACGCAGCAATATACTCAGCATTTTATTGTCCTAAAAATAAAAAGACCATGGATTCTTAATGTATCAGTAAAAGCTGTTTCCACAAAGATGACACTGAGGCAGACTTATCCTGCATACAACTGGGCATCTGTACAGGAGCCTAATGGGCAAAGGGGCCACAGCTACTGTAATAAATAATGCTCTCTACTACATGTATAACACTGAGACTCTTAAATGAGGCTCCATGGGCTCTTTTTTGCTTATTCATATATCCCAGGTAGCAATGCACCTAGGATTTCACTGTACTGAGCTCTTTAGCCGGCAGCCGACAGTGTTATTGTTTGGCTGGTCTCCCTGAGATCAGCGATCTGTTTCTCTTATGGCTCTACTAGGCATTGCTCCCACCTAGTCAGAATCCTGCTCCACACTGATAAGGGGCAACACCCCAAACCAGCTGTCTGTGGATGGATACCTGGCCTTGGTTTTTCCCTTGTCATTACAATGACTTATAGGGCCACTTAATATGGTAGTTTTCTTACAGGAGCCATCCCTCGGCTGGGTCCTTCCCAGAGGGATATCCAGCTAGTCCTGTGTTTTGAGACTCTTAAATGAGGCTCCACAGGCTTTTATTTTTGCATATACATGGGACTGGCCCATAAGTGAGGCAAGTGGTATAGCACCAGTAGTTGCTGTTATCAATTTATAAATTGAATTTGGAAAGTCCTCAGACCCTTTCACTTTTTCCCATTTTATGTTGTGGCCTTCTGCTAAAATAAAATTAAAAAAATAAATTTTCCCCCATAATTCTGCACTCGGTACACCATAATGATAATGTGAAAGTATGGGACCTACTAAAAAAGTCTGATTCATGTGGAATTAGCCTTGAAACTTTTGTAGTCCATGGATCACTGGAGCAGAGCTGACCAGTGGTGGTGGTGGGGGATATACAATATTAGTCTGGTGTTTTTTTTATTTTATGGCTTTTAAGGCCCTTTAGATATCAGTTCAGCAGTCAGACCTAATATGGGAAATTTTGCCTTTCTATAGTAACTGCAGTGCAACTCCTAATATCAGGCACAATGCCAGATGGCATGATTCCAGAGCAGCAGATTTGAGTTTTGGTTCTCCTTTTGTTGTTCTCCTTATATATTAAAGAATTAAATAGGAACTCCAGGATTCCCCATTACTTATGTTCATTTAACTTAGTATGTGAATCAGTTACTGAACAACCTTCTTGTTCTTCATACAATCTAGCTACTGTAATGTCAATCAGAAATCAATGCTACAACATCCCAGTTGTCCTGTGAAGATATAGAGGAATCAATATAAACAAGAAGCGCTGCAGGGTAATGTATGGAAGATAGACACACCGCAGCCCGAGGCACTAATGATGCAAGGAGTCGCGGCAGACATGGCGACTATGCTGGTATACTAATCATAGACCAAAGGGCAGAACTATCAGACATGGCAAGGGGCAGACATAACCCATCAATGTGACATATGTATTTTTTAAGCCAACAAATGACTATCAGGGCCAAAATACCACATTTACAAGGCTCCTGCATAACGTTTTCCAACATGTCAGGCAATGCATTAGTGTTAATAAATCTTTCTCAGTATTTTTGTTCTTAAAGGGGTATATATAAAATATAGGTCCGTCTCTTGTCCTCATGAAAAAAAAAGAAAAAACTTCACCTGTCACAAACCCTCTACAGCTCTTGTGTGCACTCCTCTCTCAGAGACACTGCTTGCCATGGACGTCCCTGGCAGCCTCTGTTCTTCCAACTGTATTAAAGGTCTTAAAGGTGCACATACAGATAAAGGCTACGCTAGTCCAAGAATTCAAGACGTGTGTCCTGGATTCCCGCGGCCTTGCAGCACAGGAAAGATGTTGGTGCCCACGGAAGGATTCTCTGGTGGAGCCCTGACATCTGTGCTGCAGCCTCAGTGGGCCACTTTGCCCCCACGGCCTCAAGGCAGGTGAACTGGGTGCACAGGTGATATGTGCACTTAACCCCAGAGGTCAGTTTTCCCCTACAAATCTCTATAATTTTTTTTTGTTCTTCTTTTCTATGGAGCTCTATGGGTACTTGTTTTTAACAAGTTGTTGGAATGTTGTTTTTATTAGTATCTTTTTTTTTATTTAGTTTTTGCTTTCATCTTTTGGGATAAATAACATATTTACACTTTTTTAAAAACTGTTTTAGTCCCTCAGTCGACTCCTATGTGGTATCTTTTGATTGCTTCTACTATATTTGAGGCCTCCAAAAGACCTCTAGGGTAGGGCACCAATTAAAATCCTAACAGATCACAATCACTGCGTGTGAACAGAACTAGGCATGCATGCAATATCGGGAACATGATGCGGCCGTTTTTGCCATCATGTAAGGCTTTTGATGCGGTACCCTCCCCATCTCAGAAGTTGGACTTCCAAGAATGTAGGGAGGCTGAGGTAGAGCCCTGGGACTGAGGAAAAAGTTTACTTTTCCTCCTCTTGGATAACCTCTTTAAACCAATTTCTCCTAAGGCCTTATTCACACGTTCAGTAAAGTTGTCATTTTTTCCAGATCCGTAATGACGGTTCATCTTAGAGCACACTGATTTCTTTTGGGCTATTCACACAGTCCGTGATAATTTTGATCCGTAATCAGTTCCATAAAAAAAAGACATGCTCCAGTGCGGATTGTAAGTACGGATTATAAGTCTATGGGATTCATGTTTTTTACGGACTTCACGGATGTCCGTAAAAAAAAAAGGATCAAATATATGCAAACTAGTACTGTTAACCTTTTACGGAAACGGAAACAGATGCAAATACGGATGAATTTATACGGACCACGGAGTAAAAATAGCGGGAGGTTTTGTGGTCCAGAAAAATTACTGAATGTGTGAATGAGGCCTTAGTCCCGCCTTGGAGAAAGTCCCGCTTGGGGACGGAACGCGTGGGGTTCTGTGGACGCCGACATGGATCCTTTTATCTGGTGATATACATTTCTTTAAGCCTTGGCTTCTTTTTCTCATTTATCATGCGTTACTCTTGTACTTGTGTCTATTTCACTTTACATTATTTTGACCAGTGAAGATCTCTTATACACATATGTCGGCTTGTCCTTGTGCCATGCCTATTGTACACGGTACAGTGTTTGGTTCTGTTTGTGTATTTTAATTGCTTTTATCTAGTGTGTCTCACTTGCTTCTTTGTACCAATAAAGTATATTTATCTTCACCTTAACTGATTTATTTATTAATATCTTTTATTGGAAGTGCCACCGATGCTATTGGCATGCTCTTTCTTGCAGTAGTATATTGTGTTTCTCTATGCCTAATCGGGTTTCAGCACTCCAGGATTTATTGTTCAGTTTTTTATCAGTTATGTTATTATTTCTCATGGTAGTGCCTTGTCTGCATTTGTAGTCCAATGAGGCCTTAGTGCACACCTCCTTTTCTTGTTACTTTTCAGTAAAACAGGTAGGCAATACCTGTTGCGATTTATGACTGAATAAGAAATTAGACTGCACCATGAGAACACAGTCCTAGTATATATGAGCAGGTTGTGATCACACTTTTTTATTCTACTGTGGGAATGGATCCAAAAGAGAGAAGCATGAAACTCTCAATGATACCTCTCTGTTTACTGACAGGGTTTAGCTTTATGTAGTTAAAAATAAAATTACGACCATTGGAATAAAAATATGCCACAAACATGCCTGAAATATCTGAAAAATGCTGATTGCCAAAAACTTCAATTAAACAAAGAAAACTGAGAATAGCTTGGCTGCTGTAGATGCCTCCTCCAAGGGTGACAACAAATGAAATCTAAATACTTTGCTGCATAATTCCTAATACGGTGCGCCTGGCAAAGATGTAATAACTTGTATAGTGTAAACATTGTCACATATGTAGCATTACAATGTTACATAGTCTGCATCTAGTCAGCGCTGAACATGTGTGCAATATATTTAAGGGGTCTCCAACAATACAATGGGCCAATCTAATAATCATTTTTCTCAAAAGGATCATGGAAATGTTCCTGCTCCTACTGTAATGTAAGCTATATGTGTATATGAAATATATATATATATAATGTTCAATTATATAGCAGATTTTATAGCCTATGGGTGGGACTGGAAAAACAACTAATATATATGTTGGGAGAGGAAAGGATCCGTTGAATTTCGAATGCCTGATCATTTTGTTCTCGGGGAGATATGCTGCCACCAGTGGAGTCTGGCAGCAGTTTTCCACCCCTTTCATGAATGCTCAGATGTGTAACTGTAGTAACACGAACACCAAGCTGTTTGGAGGTGGTCTTATATCCTTTACCTTTAACATGATTGTCTATAATTTTCTTTCTAATTATCAACTATGTAAGGGTGGGTTCACATTGAGGAATTCTTGCGGATAAACTCTGTGGAATTCTGCCGGCTGTACGCGCGCCTTTCCGCCGGCTCCATAGACACCATTCTATGGGCCGGCTGATTCCGTATTCCGCCGAAAGAACTGACATGTTAATTCTTTCGGCGGAATGCAGAATCAGCCGGCCCATAGGATGGTGTCTATCGAGCTGGCGGAAAGGCACGTGTCCGTGAGCGCGTACAGCCGGTGGAATTCCGCAGAGTTTATCTGCGAGAATTCCTCAGTGTAAACCCACCCGAACTATGTAACCCCCTGATACTCTCTCCTTAGATTTCTCTGGTCCCTGTTCAGTACGGTACACACCTTTATACTAAACAGCACAATGTCAACTTTTCATCCTATAAATAGACAGAATGACTGATCACAAGTGTGAAGACACCTGCAGTTATTGTCCTAAAGAACAACTTTTAAACTTGCAGCCCCGTGCCCAACGGCCAGGTCTTAGAGTATCTGTGCCCTAACTTGGCACCACCCCTCCGTCCCTCCTCCCCACCCTCTTCATCATTATGAATGCCACTGGAACATTTTCTCCTGTGTGTCTCCTGTGTGTTTTCTCCAGGTGCCTTAATGATCCAGCCCATGTTCAGTATTCACACAGCTGATGAATAGGAGACAATCTGCCTGGAGCATTCCTAATGATGAGGAGGGAAGGGAGGAGGGACAGAGAGGGTGTGCCAGCCTAATGCATACGCAATCTAGGCCACTCCCATTGGGCACGGGGCTGCCAGTTTAAAAATTGTTTTTTAGGACAATAACTGCATCACCTGCCAAACGGACCCCAGGACAGATCTTGGATTAAAAGCAGCTATCCGAAGGTACAAGTGGCTTGGGGGGGGGGGGGTCAGATTGTGGGTACAGAGTCGCTTTAAGGTGGCCAAACATCCTCAATAACTGTCAGCTGAATAATCGTTAGGTTGTTAGTTCTCTCCTATGCTCCAGACATTTACAGGGACATGCGGCTGATTCTCTCTGGGAGGGGTAAACTCCGACTGCAGCTTATCTTTCAGAAAACAAGGGAATCAAGCAATGGTTTTCAATCAACCCCTATCTCCACCACAATTAACAATGGTGTAGAGAGCTCCAGTGGTGTAAAACATTCTAAGGCTATGTTCACACTACGTAAAAGTATGGCCATTACTTTGTACGGGTGAACACACCGCATGTTCTTTTATGGGATCCCAGCCGGAGCGTATGTACATCCCTCGCGGCGCCACAAAGAACTGACATGTCAGTTTTCTGCGGCCGCAATTCAGTGAATAGGGGCTGTAGAAACCCATGTCAGTTCACACAATGAAGCGTAATGTGTGCTGTGAGAAGTTCTGATGAGGACGCGTGCTGATGCGCATGCATCAGAACACTGCGGCCGGAAAGATCATCCGGCGGGTACTTAAGTACCGGCCGGGATGATCTTTGCAGAGACCAGCCGTTCCGTTTCTCTTACGCCGTGTAAACATAGTTTAAGGGTGCGTTTACACATACAGGATCAGTAGCAGATTTGATGGCGCAGATTTGAAGTTGGAGATTCAAGGCAAATTAAATCTTGGCCATCACATCTGCTGCGGATCTGCTGTGGATCCTCTACGTGTGGATGCACCCTAGGGTAGCTTCTCACACACACACACCGTATCACAGCGGATTTTCAGCAGATCTGATCTAAATACCTGAACACAGCATCACATCTGCTGCAGATCCTGTACATGTGAATGCACCCTTATGCTCAAATTACTTTCAATCTCTCTTAGGGAACCATCATTTTTGTCCTGGACTGTTTCATTAGTTTGTTTATTAGGGGTCATACACACGTCCGTAGAATTCTGTCTGTACAAGGACGAGGTTCTGAAGAGAGGACCAGGGAGCTCCAAGCATCATAATTATTTATAATGTTTAAAGGTTGCGCTAGTGACACAGTTACTATTTTAGAGACTATTGTGGGGTATTTTTTTTTAATGAAAGGATACCAAAAAATGTGTCCATGTGTGTACATATTCATAGACCTTAATACACCTGATAGATGTCAGGGCAGTGCATGTTAGCATACTTAGCACAGTAACAATGAAGCTCTACGAAGCAGAGGCTGCGGAAACAGGACCAGCAGGAAGCATCACCTTATATATGTGAACAGTATTGTCAGTGTTCTTTTACTGGCATTCCTGATCTGTGATATGTTCTTATTTATTCACTGAGATTGTACCAATACATGTATTATGGAACCATCATTCCAGAGCAAATGTTTCTCTACTGGTTGCTAGGTTTTCAAGGTCTCTCGATGAGTGAGCAGACCATAAGAGATGACGTGAGTAACGGAGTAAAATTTCTTTATTTTATTATGTTCTAATAGCATATACACTAATGTTTGGTTTTGGGTGGAAAGAATCTTTGTGTGAAAAAAAAAACATTATATTGAAAACAACTAAGAACACAATAAGAAACAAAGAGCGGAAATAAAAAGGTTCAAGAATGAACATACAGCGAAAAGAATAACTGCTATATAAATGCTTTTTACATAAACCTATGTGTTAGAATTGAAACTTTCCAGTCTCAGAGCCCTATTGTTTTAGGTTTATATACATATACAATTGTGCATTGTGCGGTCATACTGTAAAAGGAAACATTTTACTTCTCACAGTTTCAATGGAAAGAAATGGTGGAAAAGCAGCAATATACAGGTCGCAAGGGATCCATGAAAAAAGCAGACTGATTATCGGAGATCACCGGGAATACGAGCTTGGACGAGAGGATGAAAATAACAAAAATGGCAGCTTTTTTGTAATGACATAGACAACACCTTTCTGGAGGCAATGCTCTTTTCATCAGGTCCGTAACAAATAAATACAATCAAAGAATGTATGTGTAGAAATGGGGGGAGATTTATCAAACATGGTGTAAAGTGAAACTGGCTCAGTTGCCCCAGCAACCAATCAGATTCCACCTTTCATTTTCCAAAGAGTCTGTGAGGAATGAGAGGTGGAATCTGATTGGTTGCTAGGGGCAACAGAGACAGTCTCACTTTACACCATGTTTGATAAATATTGCCCCTTGGTGTATAGATCCTTGGGGATAAACAGGCATGAACCAAAGTTCCTGGGCTCCAATGCAAAATTTGTAGCAGGTCTCTCCACCATGTGCCATTAATAATACTAGTGTCTCCTATCTATGGACTTTTGAGGCAACGGCTAATGTAACAGCAAAGAAAATCTAATAAATCTCCCTGACATTGGTTTTAAAGGGGTTTTCGAATCCAAAAAAAAAGTTTATATGTTGCTGGAAATGACATGGAAAAAAAGTAATACTCACAGCTCCCAGTGTGATGCCATCCTGTCCCCCACTTGTTGCTCTGCTTCACCCAGCAGTGATGGTCAGCCATTGACTGATGGGAGACACTGTCATGGTCAGCGACAGGCTTTGCTGCCCTTTTTTCCAAGATGAGTTGGGGACCAGATCAAAGCATACTGGGGAATATAGGGGACCCAGGTAGGTAAGTATGGCTTTTTCTTTTCTGGTCATTCCCACATATATATCTTGTTAGGATGAGGTAATGGATGATGGTGCCAGTGAAGAGGTAGGTGTAATAGTTTGGAGGATGATATGTGATGAAGTGTGAAAGTGTCCATATGCGTAGGCCTTGAGAAAGGGCCAAGCGTCCAAAAAAGAAATCACTCACCATGTTTTTGGGTGTTCACCTACAAATGGTGCCTAATAAAGCTCAATAAAGCTAAATTGAGCTTTATTAGGCACCATTTGTAGGTAAACACCCAAAAACATAGTTAATTGGTTGAAGGCCGTGTTTGCTGTGTTGTACCTCATGTATTTTTCCCATGTGGAATAATAAAAAAAGTAATTATGTAGAACTTATCATTTCTAGCAATGCTCCTTGTCGATAATCGACCCGTATAAAAAGGGCCTTTAGGCACTATTGAAGATGATGGTGCCATATAAGTTGTTAATAGTAATTACAATAAAAAGGGGACATTTATTTCACATAGAGTTCATACCAGCTCTTAAGCTGGAACATAAATGAAAACATAATTCTGTCCATAGTTAGAATTTACAGTCCCATAAATGAACAGTAAAGTAGAATTTACAGGGCAAGGAGGCCATGTCTGTCCTAGGAATTATCATCCATAGATGGCATGCACGCCCAGATGGCTGCCATTAAGATGTCTCAATTTTATGGGAACAGGGTAATAATGAATTACTTGTTCACCCATACAAAGAATCAAGGTGTACAGAGCACCAGTATCTATGGAGAGAAAAATATTATATATATATATATATATATATATATATATATATATATATATATATAGGTATATGGATAACTTTGTAACAGGACAAACCATGGAAATGCCACGTCTCCTTGCAGTCTATGACTTTGATTTTTTCCTGCTAGTTTCCAAGTAGTTGTAGACAAGAAATGAGGTCTAATAGTAGCAAAGGGGTTAAAATGGTATGGTAGCTCAGATGTTCTTATAACATTTCATATCTATAAACAGCCACCTAATAGCATTTATAGACCTCCTATATACGTCCTCCAGCCGTACACAGACGGTTTATAACTACTCATAGACCAGTCAATCCAGCAGTAAAATATTAGAAATTGGTGCCTTTCCATGCTAATATACAGAGAAAGGTGCCAGGCTCTTTGTCACTGTGCCCATTTACAGAACAATATTTCCTGGAAAGTGCCAAGCTAGAAGTTTCCGTGCCTGTTGAATAGGTGTTTATCCCTCGAGGCGCCTTGCTATGTATTTCTAAGCCACAAAGTACAACTATGGACTATTGAGACTGTAGCCCCCCTGACTATTTTTGTTACTGACATAATAGGCGTGTTTGCTTTGTTCAGAGACATGGCACGGCAGAAGGGGGGGGGGGATACTTCTTGATTCTTTTATCTTTTTCACAATGGGGATAATTAAATAGTATTTTGTAAAATAATATACACATTTCTGCATCAGATACCATTAACCCCTTCATGTACAGTGGCAACTGAATTCTTTATGGTCTGATAACACCTCTTTGGTGCTTTTCATAGGTTTTACTTTTAGTAGATAATAACCATATAATATTGGAAATACCCCATAAGACTTGCCTTTATTGAGATCCTCTAGATGTTTGGCTCTTTCAGACCCCTCAGATCCAACACTTGCCCTTTTTTCCTTTTTCCAAGGACTTGCCACCTAATATGCCTTACCCCTACAAATGGATCCACATAATCTGTTATTCACTGCATCTATCAATGTAATGTTATGCCTGATCCATAAGTATTCTGTATGTTCACAATTTTTCTAAGCCTTTTTAGTTTAAATAAGCTTTTACATTTCCCTAACCTTCAGAAAATCACCCACACATTGCACGCTTTACTTTTATTTAACCTTGGTTTTTCTTTTCTACATTTTGCTTTCAATATGATAGACCTTTATGAGTCACAGTATTTTATTATTACTGATGCATCCATTGCAGATATGATTTATTACAATAGAGGCTTCAATGTGTTCGCCAGTACACAATAGCTCGGGAATGTTTGCATGCATTAGGGAACAGTTCACTAAAACGCTCTAAACACGTACATACCTGCTTGATGAATGGTGGCTATGGCTGCTATAGAGATACTATAGATGACTGTTGAGGAGGGCATTGTGGCTGGCTAGTCTGTTGGGCTCTGTTGAGGGCCAATGACTGGCATGGTTTTGGGGGCACTATGACTGAGAATTTTATAGGGCATTTTTTCAGTTATATCGGGCACCGACTGGCATTATGATCAACCATATATGACAAGAAAAAGCAGAACACAAATCACAAACAACATAGAACAAATAAAATATTAGCGCAAAAGGACAGTAAGAACCCATCTCTGCATGGACATGAGTAATGGGTACATAGAATGACAATAGTATGTAATATCAGGAAAAAAGAAGCGTTGAAGGAAATTCCCATAATCTAACAAAGGAGAGGGAGAAAGAAAGAGGGAAAAAGAAAAAAAGGGGGAACGAAGAAAAGGAACAAAAATAGGGTGGGGGAGAAAAGGTGGGGGAGAAGAAGTCAATGGACTACATGTCAGTCAGCAAAATAATGTCTAAGATTCAAGTAAGACCTGAAAGTCTATCTGGGGCTCCCATATCTGGAGAAATTTTAAGGTCTTCCCAGCCAGGTTGGCAGAAAATTCCCCCATATGGTACAAGTGGGCCATCACCTGTTGACACTTTGACAGATTTAAAATTGAAGTGTCATCAAGCAATTCTGATAGGAGCAGGAAACACAGAATCCAATTTTAGGTGTGCTAGGCACCCTCTTCTGGCATAGGGTGTGTTAAGGGAAAAAGCTCCCCTCCCAGGCTATGGACATTTTCTGTATAAAGGATTTTTGCCAATCCGGAGGGGAGTCTCTTCTCCAAGTTCTTGCTCCCAATGCTCACATAAAGCCGGCATCACCTCCACCTGTGTCTGGCAACAACAAAATGCAGATTAAAGAGATAGAGGAAGAGGAAGAAGAGGCCCACGGGAAGTTGAAAAAGAAGTATGAGTAGAGTGAAGGGGGGTTCTTCTCCCTAAAACTTAATAAATGATTTAAGATGGGTATTCTCTGTCCATGATAGCCTAGCTGTATGGAACAGTGACTGAATGTGTGAAGAGCAGAGTAAGGGAGAAGGAAGAAGGAAGAACGTGGGTTCTCCAGTCCCTTTCGTCCTTGGCTGTCCTTGTGAAGGGTGTGACAGCTTTAGGCCTAATTGTGGGCCTAAGCATCATTCACAGAGAGCATCACACTCAGTATATGAGTGTAGTGTATGAGTATATGAGTGTAACATAAAAACTTGATGATTTGCTTTAAACAATGGCTCATTTGCTGATGACATTCCCTTTAAAGTATCTGATGGTAACATCTTGCCATCTGATACCAGAGGACATCATCACACGTCTTACACAGTTAGAGCTGTTTATAAGGATGATAGGAGGACCTTCACATTGATAGCGGTTTTAATGATATATAGAGAGATGGTAGATATAAACAAAAATGGTATAAACAATATGACCATACGCACATTTACTTTCCTACTACTTTCTGGATGTCTGCAGCTGTAATGCTTCTACCCACCCATAAGAATTTGAGTCCAACTCTTAACTCAGTTACTCAGTTCTTGAATTACTATGACACGACGTGTTTTTAAATGTTGTTATTTTATCTTTTTAATGCCCAATAAAGTTTTTGCTACTTTTCAAGAAGCTGTGGATACTGCACCTATTCTTGGATGGCTGCCTATAACACTTGTCCAAACTCATGACTGCATCAGTTCACTGTCCATAATCTGTTCTCCTTCCTATATAAGACAGTAGTATTTTATCAAGTGGATGAGTTTCTGAGATCCGCAGACCTATATGTAAGAGGACAAGATTCTATGACCTTCTGATCTATCTGTAAGAGGACAAGTTTTTTTATGATCCTCTAATCTGTATGCTGCCTTAGGCTGGGTTCCCACTGCGTTTTTACGTGCTTGACCAAGTCTTTGTGTACGCTTAAAAAATGGATAAGTTTTGATCCATGTTTTGATTCAGGTTTTTTTTTATAATGAAAATCAGTAGAATTATGGATCAAAATGAATTCACACATGCAGCAGTTTTCATAATTTTTTTTATTTGCATAAAATGGATGGGAAAAAAAACACATTGCAAAAACGCAGCCTTAGTGAGAAGAAGAAACTGTACTAGCAGTAAGTCCACTAGGTGTATAGCTCATAGACTGATAGTAATTGCCAAAATGTAAATGGATCAGTTCCCTTTAACTCCTACTGATACTCAGAGAGCTCACAGCTCAATAGCTGCCTACTAGTATGGCGGAAACCAATGTTATCAGCAAAATACCACAGTAACGGTATTGCACATTAAGTGATTTAACTGTATATTGATCCTATATAGTAGAGCAAGGTAGCTGATACAGTGATACTGATCCCAAAAAGACACTCACAGTTCTAATTTATGGTATCCAATCTCTTAATAATCTGGTCTAGAACGCATGGGTCATAAACACATTTTTGATCTCGGCATCTAAACCTAGCTTAACTTTTGAGTCATAAGTAAACTGTGCTTTTTAGTAATCGGGAGGGGTTCTATGGAGTGAATGATGAGATAATGGGTGTATTTATACACTTGGAGAAATGAATGATGAAATAATAGAAAGCCCAGCAAGTCTCCGAGACCCACCCTTCAGCAGCAGCACTGTTTATGAACCAGGCTTTGTGAGCAGTGACGTCCTTATAAAGTCAGCACTGGCAGAATCTGTTTTATGAGTCTGCATCGTTTAGAATAGGAGGAAAGCATTATGGGTACCAGCCAAAATACCACCAGGGTACAAGTAACATAGGAAACCGGCCTCTTTAACCATTTAATGCCTACCTCTATTGAAAACCTGAATATCCAGGTGTAACTAAAATAAATCCCAGCATGCCTTATGTCATAAATATCCAGTAAGCTAAAAATGTTGTAGATGATTTAGTTGTTTCTGTGCCTCTCCTAATAAAATAAGGACAGAAATACTATCTTTGCCGCAAGAGGGTTCACAGCTGGGTTGGTGGATCCACTGGAAACCTCCATTGCAGACAGAATAGTGCAACCTGCTGCATATTATATTATATTATATTGCCTAGTAAAATGTTGACTACCATATTGAAAACTTGATGGTCTCCAATAAAGTCAATGTGGTCTATTAGTATGTGTTGGTGTTTGCCATGCACCAGTTCTGCTACAGACATTTTTTCTTACTCCTATAACGGAGCAGAACAATGGCACAAAATTATTGATGGTTTGAACCTAGCCTTAACCTCCAAGAATCAGTACCTGAACCGGAAAAGTAAAATAACTGGCAACTACCTTGTGTCCTACTTGGAAGCAGTCAAGTGGAGAAGTATAACTTAAAGCTTCTGGACCCCTGTGCAAAATCTGTAACACAGTCCTTAACTCTACACTATTTGGGTATGTTCAGGCAGAATTCCACGGTGGAACTCTCCATGGCGGAATCCCGCCTGCCTCAGTGTGCCATAGCCTGTCTATGGGAGGGCTTGCAAGCTTCCGCTTCCTCTTGAAGAATTGACATGTCAATTCCGTAAGCGGAGAGCGGAGGCACGCCACATCGACAGGCTATGGCACACTGAGGCAGACTGGATTCCGCCGCAGAACTCCTCCTGATTTACTAAGTGTGAGCTTATCCCTAGTGTTTCCTTATGTGGCAGAAGCCCTTTGGGTACCAGAGCCTGGGTGAGTACTGCCACTAACACTCCTATAGCTATGCCCCTGTCTACAGTGGACACCATCAAACATCTTACAATAGCTCAGCCTCTTAGATCACAGTGAGTATAATACGAGAGGGATGTTTTTCGGTTTAGTACAGAAGTTGGCTGCTGGATTGCGTATACAGTCAGTGTGGCCATGTGACCTCTTGTAAAGCATAGTCTCATTTCATTTCTTTTATATAAATATGCCAGCATGTTTGTTTATCTCGCTACGTGTTTAATTAGAAGGAAACGCCAGCTAGCTTATACTGTAAATTAGAATGTTTCTATCCGGATTTACACAATTATTTTTGTTCTTTTATAGTCTATGAAATGTTTATTTTTATAAGGTGCAAAACTATGGTTTCGTTTTTTTTTACTGCTTCATTTATCCCATCAACCCACTTCAGACTCTTCTATAAAACATTTGTAGTAGTGGAAGGTGAATAGTTTGTATAATAGTAAAGATATCATGTTGTCCAAGAAACCCTCCCCTAGGCCTCTTGTCTGCCTTACTGCCAATGCTTCCAGTGACAGCCCCGTTCTATTAAGGGGGTGACAGAGATTGTTAATCCTCCTTGTGTGTGACCGCAGGAACTGGGCCTACTGAAATCCAGTTGTGGGACAGAAGACAGAGGGTAGAAAGTGCTTTATTTCTCCAGTAGTACAGCCATCTCTTTTTTTTTTTTTTAACTAGGGAAGCGAAGATGGGTAAATTCCAAAAAAACAGTGCAGCACGAGTAAAGTTTTGAAGATAGGAGTGAGAGGTTCGGAGGTTCTTAGGTCATTGGCAAAATGTAGAGCACAGGTGAGATAGTAGACAGAGATGAGGGCGGAGATGTGGGGAGAGCTTTGTGGGTGAGAATGAAGATGTATAGTGAATTGGATGGGCAACTTCAGCAGTGACTGGCATGGGTGGGGGTGGGAGGGATTGGTGTAACTGCCTGGATGGACTGAAAAGGGGAGGGTTTAGAGAAGGGAAGACCAATGAGTAAAAAAAAAGCCGTAGATAAGACCATACCTCCCAGATTTTTAAATGGCCAAATTGTGGTTCAATTTAGGAAAATTTTACAGACATTTCTATACTTTTTGATTCAAGGATGCATTCACACACACAGGGTTACATTGACATCTGCAGAGCTGCAGCAGATCCTGTATGTCTGAATGCATCCTTAGGTCCAATTCACACATCAGTAACCCTGTCTGTAATTGTGGAACGCCGGACAGGATTACAAACGTTTTAGTAACTGTCCGCAATTGCAAGAACCCACTGTCAAATAGGTGACATGGACGCTCAATGGCTTATTCATATTTTGAAGCACGGATCATGTCCCTAGGACAGATCCGTAGCATCTACAGATGTGTGTATGGGGCCATATGAACTGCATGTGTGAAATGATTTGTGACAGGGGCCATAATGTCTCATGATTCATCTGAATTTATCAATTTTTAAGATTCAACTTGCACCACATGATGGAATAATATGCACGTTTGGGTCTATTATAGAGTAACCAGACACATTCTAGAGCAACATAAAAGTTTATTAATGCAAATCTAATTCCTAGGTCAAATAGAGGGACATGTAAAGGGAAAAGAAGGACAGAGGGTCTTGACTCAAAAGAGGGAGGTATGGACTAGCATGACTCCAAGATAGCAGGAGTGTCAACAGTGTTGAATACAGTGTTGAAATAGGTTGGTAGATGGAGGAAGCACAACAAGATAACACTATAGATATCCATGTCCTCTCTCTTTGACTTTGCCTAAAGGCCCTATTCCACGGAACGATTATCATCCGTATTCGGCCGATATCGGCCACTACGGACGATAATCGTCCCGTGGAATAGAGTGCAACGATCAGGGCAGTTTCTAGGTCATTTTGACAACAGGGCGAATATTGATAAAAGCGCCCTTTGAATAGGAGCGTCGGCAGCAGACGCTGCTATATCCTATGGGCTGCCCGGACGATCAGCGATCCTCCGAGCAGCCCCCCCGCAGCTCCCCGCCGCCCCTCCCGCACTCACCTGCTCGCTGCAGCCGCGTTGAATTGCGGCGGCAGCGAGCGGGCAACGAGGAGCAAACGAGCGCTGAGAGCGCTCGTTTGCTCCTCTAAACGACCCGTGTAATAGGCCCTTAAGTTCTGTTACAAGGTTTGTTGCTATAAATCATTAATATTATAGGGATTTCTATGGTTTCTCTGAAGATGCTACATTTCCAAGAAGTATTCACATTAAAAATGCTTGTGGTAGAATATGTAAATAGGTCTTTAGAAAATCAAGTCATAAATAGGTTTTGTACTTAGAAATATCTGATCAATATCGGTCTGACTACTGGGACCCCCACTGTTCACAGGAGTGATGGAGCAGCAGCGCTTTGGGAGGAGAATCCTGTCGCTCAGCAGCTTACTTCAAATAAGTATAGTAATTGTGTTTTGGAGGAGAACTACTGATTTACATTGCTCTGTTTCTTAAAGTCATCTTTACAATGGGTCAGTGTGTCTTAAAAATGTAAACCAAAGCAACTACCTGCCTGATACCCTGCTGTTGCTATTGGGTTCCTGCTGCTCCCTGCCTTCTGGGGATGCTTGCCCGGGACCAACTTTACTAACATATTGGTCTATGTAGGTCAATCTCTGCTGACCGAGACAGGAACTGTCCAAAGTAGGAGAGGCTTTCTATGGGAATCCCCATTAAAAACCTTTCCTTCTCTGGACAATTCCTGTCTCAGCCAGAGATGGCAGCAGAAAGCACTGTGTCAGACTGAAAATAAAACAACCCCTTCTGCAGGATATATATTAGCTAATAAGTATGGGAAGACTTGAGATTTTTAAATAGATGTAAATTACAAATCTATATAACTTTTTGTCACCAGTTCATTTGAAAGAAAAAGATTTTTCGCTGGACAACCCCTTTAACCCCTAGACGACCTAGGACGTACCGGTACGTCCTGAGCTATGAAGCGCGCTCCAGAGCGGAGCGGGTGGGGGCAGGCTGCAATCCGAAAGGGACTTAAAATGTATTTAAAAAAAAGTTTAAATTACCAACACACAACCCCAAAACCCCTCCCCCAATAAAAGTCTAAATCACCCCCATTTCCCATTATATAAATAAAACATATAAAAATAAATAAATAAACATATTATATACCGTAGTGTGCGTAATTGTCCAATCTATTAAAATATAACAAGCGTCATTGCGAACGGCGTACACGAAAAGAGGGAAAAAAGTGCGCGGATTACCGATTTTATGTTATATTATTATACATTATTGCATTACTATATTATATTATACATTATTATATATTATATATTTTAAAAAATTAATAAAAAGTGATCAAAACGTCCGATCTTCACAAATATGGTATAATAAAAACTAGAGATCATGGCGGAAAAAATTACACCCCATACAGCCCCATAGGTAAAAAAATAAAACCGTTATAAGCGTCCCAATAGGCCCATTTTATTAATATTTAATTGCCAAAAAAAAAATAATAATAACATTAGAGAATCTGTGTAAACCTGCATATGGTTATGTTCGGACTGACCAATAGAATAATAGTATCATGTCGCTTATACCATATAGTGCAGTACGTAGACACAGGAACCCCCCAAATGTTACCATATTGCATTCTTTTTTTTACGATTTCACCTATTTATAACTTCTTTTTTACGATTTCACCTATTTATAACTTCATAAATAATATATTTGGGATTCCGTCATACATGTTATAGTAGAATGAAAGATGCCATTACAAAGTACAACTGTAAACTGCAAAGTATTCCTGTAACAAACAAGCCATTAAATGGCCCTGTAGATAGAAAACTGAAAGTGCTGGAGCTCTTAGAAGGGGAGGAGGGAAAAACGAAAGCGCAAAGATCAAAATTTGCGCGGTCCACTGAGTCATTTTGGGCCTGGTCCTCAAAGGGTTAAGTGCACCCAATTAAATTCACCAAAAGCAAAAGGGGTAAACAACACTGAGATTCCTTCCACTGCTGCTAAAAGTAGGCAATGGCATAAAAAGCAGTGGTAAACACTGTGGACTGCCACCGATCCAGAGGATAGGCTATCAATTCCAAAAGGTTGGATCACCCTTTTGAACCTGGCAAATCATTTTCGCCAATGTGTCCTGTTGGTTAAACCATTAAAAGAGCTTGTGATTTTCTTTTTTTTTTTTTTTTATTGCAACCAGTGTCAATTTGTCTCTGTTATATTAAAAATTCAACAATTCTGCAGTCACCTGCATGTAAAAGCTCTGACAGCTGCAATAAAATACTCGGAGCCTGGCTCTTCTCATGAACATTTTACGTTATTGGGAAAGCATGGTCTACAAATGCGGTGACCCCATTTATTTCACTTACTAAAAAAATAAAGAAAAAATTAATGATTGCTCTTCTCCTTCTGTTTGTGCAATGCTCACATAAATCTTGCGTGTGTTTACACTGAATCTAGTGCTTGTTTTAATTTACTTCAAAAATAATCCAGTGCTTCAAGCAGAAAATCCAAGTGAAGCGTCTCCACTTATTGTTAGGCTATTCCATAGAGGTTTAAACACTGGGGTATGGCAGCTGGGACCCCCTTCAATCTCAAGAAAAGGGCAGCTGTTACCTGTTCCTGCCTGAAAAGTGGCTGCACATGCAGAGTTTATGCCCATGACTATCATTAAAGTCTGCGAGAGATATGAAAACAACTGTGTTTATTTGGCTGTTTCTTGTGTCCCATAGAATATAATGGAAAGTTACCTGCATTTGTTACCTGGATGCTTTAACAACAGTCAAATAGAAGATGCTTCCAGGAGTGAGCGCCTTTTAGTATTAACAGCAAGGGCCAAATCACACGAGGAGACATACAGTTCCTTAATCCCTGCTTATCTCAGGCAATCCCTAATATAAAACATAACCTTTAATAATTTTGAAGTTTATGCTAGGCCGATGGAGAGGAATGCCATGTTCTGTTGTTCATTGCTGTTGTTGATCGTTGTTAGGCTCAGTCTGTCTCTAGTAACAGAAATACTAAGACAGAAATCAGACAGTGGGGTGGAGCTTCACTTATGCTATATGTACAGGAAAGAGGGAATGTGTACCCATAGGCTGGGTTCACACTACGTATATTTGAGGCTGTATTTTTGAGGCTGTATAGCAACCAAAACAAGGAGTGGATTGAAAACACAGAAAGGCTATGTTCACATAATGTTGTAATTGAGTGGATGGCCGTCATTTAATGACAAATATTTGCTGTTATTTTAAAACAACGGCTGTTATATTGAAATAATGGTAGTTATTTACCGTTATATGACAGCCATCCACTCAATTTCAACATTGTGTGAACAGAGCCTTTCTGTGTTTTCAATCCACTCCTGGTTTTGGTTGCTATGAGGACCTGACATGAGGACCAAATACTGCCTGAAATGTACGTAGTGTGAACATAGCCTCAATCTGTAAACCTGTCTGCTTCTCCAGAAGATCCACGCTGTGCTGAAAAGGTAAATCAAGGTTTTTATCTCACCTTGGACTACCCATTAAGCTACAAATACCAGTGTTCCTACTATTAGGCATACACAGTGCTGTTTCCTGAATTTAATCTTCCCTTCCTCTCCCTTTAGTCAGAAAGCTTGTCACGATCATTGTCAGCATGTCTCAGTACATAATATTACCCATTCTTTGCTGTGCAGCTGTTTCCTTTCTGCTCATGTAGCAACTTACAAACCCTTTCCCCCTCCCACATGCTATTTATTATATGCATACTGTAAATCATCCCACAGCATAGTGCAAACCTGGCCAGTGCACTTTTGTCAGAACTATGTCATGGAACAGCATACAAATGCAATTGTTTTTTAGTGACTGGCCAGACAAGTAAGGGACAGGAAGTACCTGTGTGGGTGCCAGTGGCAAACAACCCAGCTCTAGCTCTATGAAATAGAGAGAATAGAAATAGTTGTGCACCACAGTGGCGACTCAATAACAGCAATGAAAGCACTATAATCATGTTGTCACCTCTCTAAGGGGTTAAATGTAACAAAACCAAGATTTTTAAACTTTTTGAAACTACAGATATGCTTTAAAGGAGAAATCCGGCAGATTATGAAATCCGGCAGGGGAAAAACTGATTACAGGTAGCTTCACACGCACCATATCGCATCAGATTTTCTGCTGCAGATGCGCAGCAGATCCGCAGCAGATTTGACTTAATGAATTAACACAGCATTAAATCCGCACTGTCAAATCTGCTGCGAATCCGCAGCAGATTTGATGGTGCAGATTTGATGCTGTGTTCATTCATTTAGTCAAATCCGCTGCGGATCTGCTCCGCATCCGCAGCAGAAAATCTGGTGCAATACGGTTACCTGTGAAGCTACCCTACAAGTACAGTGGTACCTCGGTTTTCAAACTTAATTGGTTCCAGAAGGCAGTTTGAGAACTGAGCAGTTTTCCCATAGGACATAATGTAAATGTGTTTAATTGGTTCCAGCACCCATCAATGATTACCTACAGTACCCATATATTATATTGAAAAGTGCCCAGTGTAATCCCTACAGTACATTACAGAACAGAACTATATTCTGTACAGTACATTACAGAGCAGCACTATATACTGTACAGGACATTATACACAGGAAACATTTAACAAAACCAGCAATTATACTATAGTAGTCACTAACTCCTCACTAATTCTTTACTGTATAGAGTCCCCCCCCACCCTAGCACTGTAACATATGGGAAATAGAGGTGCACTGACTGTACTACTACTGTATATGCACTCCAGCATATGTGAAGCCTCACCAGTGCTAAACTCACCAGGTACAACCCACCATTCACGCTCGCAAAAATGTTCAGATACCGAGCAAAGTTTGAATTCTGAATGTAACTTGCAGGTAAATTTCCGGGCGGTATAACTGTACTTCAAGATTGGGTGCCCTGAAAGTGTTCGAGAACCAAAGCAAACTTTCCTTGAAAATACAGTTTGAGAACCGAGGTACCACTGTACTAACTTACCCTACCACTGGCATGGAGAGAGGTAAGTTAGTACTTGTAATCAATATTCCCCCTGCCCCTGCCGACTGTCAGATTTTATAACCCGCCGGACTTCTCCTTTAAGCAATAAACAAGGTCGGAATGTGAAAAGTATTACACAACAAAATTCACAGGGAGACATTTAGAGAAGTTGCAAAATCAATGACAGGATTTAAGATACAAAGACAATCCACCAGTTCCTGCACATCCGCACCAGGACGCAGTGCACAAATGCTAAGTAAACACATTACACCAGGCAGAAAGCGCAAACAGAAAGAAGCTCACAATGAGCTCAGGAAGACTGAGTTTCAGACAAGTCCTTCAGTGGCAATAACATTTATACCTGGCATATACATATAGTTCTGACTTTATTCCCTAATTACAATTAATGGAAATAAGATACGTAAAACATTTTTTTTTTTACCTCTACTTGTTATTTGTATGGTGGGTTCTTAATGACAGCCGGATACATTCTGTGTGCCCTCAATTGTTATCATGACTATTCTACTACTTCAAGTGAAGAGTGAAATGGCACCAACCACCCAACCAAGATATTGAAATGGGTTTTATTAATGCATTATAGGTTGCCAGAAGTTAATATTGTTCATGCAAGATTAGCCAGAACAGGAAGCCTAGTTCCAGGTTTGGCCTGAAAACTTTCCACTTGAGCGATAATTTTGCAGTTAGTCAGAATTGCACAATTTCAGCCTTATATTCCAGACTGGGTACTTTGGTGTAAAGCGCAATTTCACCGCAATTAGAATTTACACAAGATGCTTGTAAATAAAAGGGATGATGTCATTAAGTGTGTTGTAAACTTCCTTTATATGGAATTAGCAGAGTTTTGTGTATTCAGTGAGATTATAAAACCACCAGCAGAGATGAAGAATAGTATTGTGTAGTGGATCAGAGCATTTTTGGCATTGTGGCGAGCTCGACAAACCACCTTCCACATAATTCATTGTGTTTGACATGAAAATGTTGAAATATTCCTACAAATAAACCAAGCTTATTATCATATCAGGAATAGTTCATATACCGTACATTGGCAGCACAATTGGCTATAGACCAGTCTTGTTAATGGATAACATGCAGAAAATATCTGAGGCCCCTTCAGTACCACAACTCTGTAGTAACAGGAGCTATATAAGGAAACATTCTAAATGTTCTTGGCATTCTAAGTTTTTAGCAGAACATTAATGACCCCTTAGTATGTGTTTCTGTTTATATGAAGAATGCTCCATTGAGTGGTAACATGTCACATATTTGTCACGAACTGCCCATGGACCTAGACCCTTGTTACATGGCGAGCGACCAAGGAGTTGCACTAGCCATACAGGTCAATTCACCTCACAATGTACAGTACTTTGATTACAACAGATGGTTAAAAAAAACACATATAGTACATGTAACAATTAACAATCAAAAGGAGAAAAATAAAGTTTAGATACTTAGCAGTAGGTCTGCATGGTACATGTCCTTCCTTCCCAGGGGACTGGGCATCGAATGTGGTGCACAAACCAATTCCAATTCGATCCCCAGCTTTGTGACACTCATATTTTACATAACTCTCATTTTTATCTAATTCCTTAAGGGGCTGGCCTGAGGGGCTTCACCTCATATCTCTGAGTCAGCCCCTCTGGGTAGAGCTTCATTACACATGCGGCCTCCCCCTTAGCTATCAAGAGAACAAGCATGAAAATAGAAAAAAGATACTTTTCCAGGTGGGCCGGCAAAGATACGGGCCCCAGCTCTTCTTCATAATTCATATCTCACCATTCTGATTCCGAGCATATCAAACATTACATGCCCCAGACATTCAGAACCTAAGATACCTTATGACGAGGAGGTAGACAGACCACGTTCGGACTCCCTGCAGGGTCCCTGTCAAACCCAAAGCTATGTATTAGTTTCTGTAGCTGATTTATGTGGAGCAAATAATGGAAGAATCCATATTCTTGTCCAGGTTCTACTGATGATTCCCCCCGTGCTTATATTGGAGTCAGCAGGTCTGTCCAGAAGGGACTTCCCCAATGGACACTGCCCTGTAACTTGGTCGAACCTCTTTAGCAGCTCTATGATAATTGCCCCTTGAGGAAAACAGTTGGACTTCTTTACAATGTGAAAAGATGGTCGACTCCATGCTAATCAATATCAAATATCATTCCCGGGCCAAAAAGTTCTACAGAGGCCTACAAAAAATACCACACCAAAAATATAGATATAAAATCACACCACATATTATATCACTTTACACATTATTTGAATGAAGAGAAGGCTGTCCGTATTCCTCACAGTAATATTTTAACATTCTGAGTTTATAGCCCCTCAGTATGTGTTTCTCCACAATGGGACTACATTCTTTACGAGTTATTAGGAATATCATGCAATGTCCTAATATACTATTTATATGAAGAATGCTCCATTGATGCACAGTCCCCATAAATTTCATGGCATAGTGGTGACATGTCACGTATTATTTTAACATGACACACATTTTAAATCTGTGTCTAAACAAATATGTCCCATACTAAGAATGTTAATCTGTTAACACAGGGGCGGCAGGGCTGCTGATCTTTATTATATTTTCCCTGTTCTGCTCAGTAATTGTATTGTGTGTGTCTGGTGCTGAGTGTCAGACTCAAATACACAGTGAGCCAAACTGGTGTGTGGCTCCTGGCACTGTGCACTATTATAAATGATATAATAAACTGCTATGACATGACAAGTATTGGATAGGAAGGTAGAGGTGAAGGGTGAAGGAAAGGCAAGCGTCCATGTCACTTCTGCACATACCACCCATGGCACACGTACGGCCATCCTATGGTGGCTGGGCTGTGGCCTAATATGCTGATCAAGTGGACACCTGTGGCAGAATAACTGAACCATGGGACACTTGTTCCCCATTTTATATCTATAGTTTACCTTAGGAACTGCTCATATCTAGCACCTCTGACCCAGATATATACACGCTCCCCATCCATAGTGCCCAAAATGGTAATAATGCCCCTTCTGTTGTCCATGCAGTATTAGTTTCCTTATTAGAACCTCCTAATAGTACTACAGTAGTTACCCCATTATTTCCCCCACACGGTAGGTAATGCCAAAATAGTGCCCGATATAGTAGTTAAATTCCCTAAAAGATCCCCATTTAATAGTTAATCCCCAATAGTTCCCCATATAGCAGTTAATTATCCCAAATAGTTAATTCCTCCATAGTACCCCAGAAATAGTTAATTTCCCAACAGTGCTACAATAGTGCCCCAGAAAGTTAATTTCCCCAATAGTGCCACAACAGTGCCCCACAAATAGGAAATTTCCCCAATAGTAGTACAATAGTGTCTCACAAATTGGGGATTCTCCCAATAGTGCCCGGCAAATAGTTAATTTCCCCAATAATGCTACAATAGTGCCCCACAAATTCCATATAGTTTCATATATATATATATATATATATATATATATATATATATATATATTGTTTAGGTTTAATATTTCCTCACAATCTATTACGACTGGGCTCCACTGAAAATCTTTACATATAATACTGATCAGTAGCGGTTAAAGTTTTTTATTCTCAGGCGGTACACAGCACTGCCTTCAGCAGCGTCCATTACTCCTTTAGGGTACAAACCCACTTGACGTATTTGCTGCGTGAATCAGTCTTAAAAATAAGCAGGCAAAACGCAGGTTGGCTTTATACGATTGTTCTGCGTTAAAATATGCAATTGCGTATTTTTGAAGCATGAAGCTTGTTGTTAGCAAAGCATCAGTTGTTAACAACCTGTGCGAAAAAAGCATGTAGCTTCACGCTTCAAAAATACGCAATTGCGTATTTTAACGCAGAACAATTGTATAAAGCCAACCTGCGTTTTGCCTGCTTATTTTTAAGACTGATTCACGCAGCAAATACGTCAAGTGGGTTTGTACCCTTACAGTATTTGTACAGGAATGCGATCTGCATTTGTATCTAAACAACATTTTATCGTCTGAGCTTAGAGGTGTATCACATTAAAACACATTCTGGTGTGTGACGTAGGTCTCTACCTGGTTACAAGCTCTGCCCATCTCTTGCAGTTCCGTATGACTGAAACATAATGCAATATGAGCATTATTTTAGTAGTGGTCAACTCTTTGTTTAACCCTTTAATGACCGTGTCAATGTAGCCATTTTTACCTATTTTCCCCTCAGTTTTTCATTGTCGCTTTTATAACTTTTAAATTTTTTTCATCAAGATTGACATTTAAAGGCCCTAATAATCGCTTGGTGTAATAGGGCTTGTTGAAAGGTCATTATCAGTCGATATGCACAATGCCGGCTAAAACAAAACAATCAGCACAGCGACGATCTGCTGCACATTGCTCTGTGTAATAGGAGTGGCAGATTGCTGCTCTCTCTCCTATGGGGATCCTATCAATCTAAAGATCTCTGGGCAGACCCCCCTGCTCAGCTTCCAACGCTCCCTTCGCTCTTCCTTGCTTCCCCTGCATAATAGCACAGACAGCGAGCAGGGAGCGAGGAGGAAGCAAGCTCTGACCTAACAGGCAATCGCTTCCTCCTCAGCAACGGCCTGTGAAAGGGTCTTTTACATGTGATCTTCTAAGTGCTCTTATAATAAATGCACTACTGTTGTATATAGTGTAGTATGCCTGTCAGCATGACCCTGATAGGCAAACTATATGGCCATGCCTCAGCTTTATGCAAAGAAGGATATAGAAATATTTTCTCCCATTGCACCTTTTGGAGGTAGCCTTCTCTTTAAGTCATTGTTTCACTTCAACTAGGATTCCTAAAATTTATGCCAAGGCACAAGACAGCTGTTTTGGGGTTATTGCTCCTCATCAGTGAAAAGCAGGCTGCTGTCTGCAGGAGGGCCTATCGTCATCGGACCAAGTGGATATTGTTTCTCCTTGAGGACAGCGTCATAAAGACGCATGGAGACAAAGTCATTCATGCTCCACTGGGAATTCTGGTAAGAAGAATATGCAAAGCAGCTCTCTAATGCCTCCTTTTCAAGGTATAAGGCACAATCATGACACGCTTTCAGAAGACCCCTGGCTGCCATGGAAACCCACCCAAAGATGGGGGAGAAGGGCTGCTAATAGGCTGACATTTGCAGAGGTCATGATTTGACTACAGTATGTCAGGGGTTAAACTGCCAGGATCAGTGGTTTCTCCAGTTGTCAGGTCATGTCATGCTGACAGCCGAGCTCCCACAATCCCGCTGATGCGGGGAAAGGCTGCAGCCTACCCAAAGTCCCCTTAGTGGCTGCCGTAAAAACACATACAATTAGTCACTAAGGGGTTAAAGGAAATGACTAAGACTGTATAGCGTGCAGCTATCTGTGTTACATGCCATAGAAATATAAAGTGTCATTTTAATAGCATAAAAAAATCTTAATTTCTGCACGCGACTTAAAAGCTACAGATGCCTTTGAGAAGACTTTATTCTATTATTATTTTCTGCAGCTAGCATGTTATCACATATTGTACAGGCTGCTTTATACCTTTTAGTAAAGTGAAATCTGGCACAAAAAGCTGTCTGATGGCTAACGCAATCTTCAGTAATTCAGACTTTAATGGCTACCTGAAAAGATTATAACAAATTGCAAGCTTTCTAGACTACCTAAGTCTCTTCATCATGCACACCCAATGAAGAGATCTAGGTAGCCTAGAGAGCTTGCATGTCTGATAAAGAGACCTTGGTAGTCTAGAAAGCTTGCATGCCTGATTAAGAGACCTAACTAGTCTAGAGAGCTTGCATGTCTGATGAAGAGACCTTGGTAGTCTAGAAAGCTTGCCTGCTTGATGAAGAGATCTAACTAGTCTAGAAAGCTTGCATGCCTGATGAAGAGAACTAAGTAGTCTGGAAAGCTTGCATGCCCAATGAAGAGACCTAGGTAGTCTAGAGAGCTTGCATGCCTGATGAAGAGACCTAGGTAGTCTGGAAAGCTTGCATGCCCAATGAAGAGACCTAGGTAGTCTAGAGAGCTTGCATGCCTGATGAAGAGACCTAGGTAGTCTGGAAAGCTTGCATGCCCAATGAAGAGACCTAGGTAGTCTAGAGAGCTTGCATGCCTGATGAAGAGACCTAGGTAGTCTGGAAAGCTTGCATGCCCAATGAAGAGACCTAGGCAGTCTAGAGAGCTTGCATGCCTGATGAAAATACCTAGGTAGTCTAAAAAGCTTGCATGCCTGATGAAGAGAACTAAGTAGTCTACAAAGCTAGCATGCCCAATGAAGAGACCTAGGTAGTCTGGAAAGCTTGCATGCCTGATGAAGAGACTTAGGTAGTCTAGAAAGCTTGCATGTCCGATAAAGAAACCTCGGTAGTCTAGAAAGCTTGCATACCTGATAAAGAGACCTAGGTAGTCTAGAAAGCTTGCTTGTCCAATGATGAGACCTAGATAGCCTGGAAAGCTTGCATGCCTGATGAAGAGACCTAGGTAGTCTGGAAAGCTTGCATGCCTGATAAAGAGACCTTGATAGTCTAGAAAGCTTGCATGCCTGATAATGAGACATAGGTAGTCTGGAAAGCTTGCATGCCTGATGAAGAGACCTAGGTAGTCTGGAAAACTTGCATGCCCAATGAAGAGACCTAGGTAGTCTAGAGAGCTTGTATGTCTGATGAAAATACCTAGGTAGTCTAGAGAGCTTGCATGCCAGATGAAGAGAACTAGGTAGTCTAGAAAGCCTGCATGTCCGATGATGAGACCAAGATAGTCTTAAAAGCTTGCATGCCTGATGAAGAGACCTAGGTAGACTAGAAAGATTGCATGTCCATTAAAGTGACCAAGGTAGTCTAGAAAGCTTACATACCTGATAAAGAGACCTTACTAGTCTAGAAAGCTTGCATGCCAGATAAAGAGACCTCGTCTATTAAAGTGACCAAGGTAGTTTAGAAAGCTTGCAATCCTGATGTAGAGGCCTAACTAGTCTAGAAAGCTGGCAATCCTGATGTAGAGGCCTAACTAGTCTAGAAAGCTGGCAATCCTGACGTAGAGGCCTAACTAGTCTAGAAAGCTTGCATGCCTGATGAAGAAACCAAGGTAGTCTAGAAAGCTTGCATTCCTGATGAAGAGACCTAGGTAGACTAGAGAGCTTACATGCCTGATGAAGAAACTAAGGTAGTCTAGAAAGCTTGCATGCCTGATGAAGAGACCAAGGTAGTCTAAAAAGCTTGCATGACTGATAAATAGACCTAGGTAGTCTGGAAAGCTTCCATGCCTGATGAAAAGACCTAGATAGACTAAAAAGATTGCATGCCTGATGAAGAAACCTAGGTAGTCTAGAAAGATTGCATGCCTGATGAAGAAACCTAGGTAGTCTAGAAAGCTTGCATACCTGATGAAGAGACCTAGATAAAATAGAAAACTAGCATGCCTTATGGAGAGGCCTAGGCAGTCTGTAAAGCTTGCTTGCCCAATGAAGAGATCTAGGTAGTCTAGAAAGTTTGTGCTATCATCTTTACTGTTGTCTATCAAAAGACATCAACTACTGACTAATCTTCACTATAAGTACAATACAACACTAAAAAGTGCGTACAACAGTGTCTATAGCCTTTAAGACAACTATTATTTTGCAGGCAGATCATTTCTTTAAATGGTTTCAAACAGTTTCACTCTAGTACATGGGCTGGAATTGTAGCTCTGCGCCTCTCAGAATGTATTTCTGCTTACTTATCTGTAGACATTTACTTTGAATAGCTATATATGGGCCATGCAGTATATATAACAGGTGCATACTGCTGTGTGTATAGAGGCAGATTTCTGCTCTCTGTATCCACATGCTATTACCCAGTCGCAGAGATAGTGATCTTATAAACTCATCTTGTTACAGAGTATCAGGGTAATAATAATAAAGAGATTATTTTCAACAGATGGAGACTGCTGAGAGGGAAACGCAAAGCGCTACTGTGTAAACCAGTCATATAAATCACTGCCAGTGAGATGAGATGGCACTATTAAAGTGGCAAGGCAGTAATACTACTCATCTGTACTGAAACAGCAATCCTAAGGGTCCATTTACACAGAAAGATTATCTGACAGATTATCTGCCAAAGATTTGAAGCCAAAGCCAGAAACAGACTACAAACAGAGATCAGGTCATAAAAGAAAGCCTAAGATTTCTCCTCTTCTCAAATCCATTCCTGGCTTTGGCTTCAAATCTTTGGCAGATAATCTGTCAGATAATCTTTCTGTGTAAATGGACCCTTAGCCTGCTTCAATCATATGTAATAGTATGCGAAGGGTTTCATTTAATTGGTAGATTGGTGTGCTTGAGGATACTGTCTGCATGCTTACATCCATAGATAGGATTTGGTCAGTGCTTCCTGGTTCACAGGAAAATAACAGCCAGTTCAGTGAACCGGGTACAAGCAGGATCCACAAATAGGTTCCCTGCCAATTGTAAGGGTATTTACTAAAAAGGTGCCAATACACATCAATGGAAAGTCAACTATATTCACTGATTGGCTGTCTTGCTAATGTGTATGATGCCTCCCAACTCTCCCTTGACATGTTGGATTTTGACTACCCAACCCTTTTGTTCTAAAAGAGCTAATCTACTGCCAGAAAAACTTGGCAGTGGCTTACCCCTACTTTTTCCACTGAGAACACCTAAATATTTGGCCGAACTGAACATTCAAGTGTCTGGAGGCATCAGGAGTGATAGCTGTTTGGCTAAACAAGGGTTTGGCCCACAGCTGTTGAAGGTTTATGGCCGGCTTTACTCAAAAATTGTAAAAAATGTGTTGTTTGTCAAGGGACTTTGTAGTGGAAATGGTGGTGGTGGTGGTGGTGTATCACATTTATCTTAACATGCAGCCCACGCTACATGCACTGTACATGTACCGCAGTTCTCCAGAACTCCCTTCCTGCAACGTTGGAATGTGTCGAAAAGCTGTTAACCCCTTAAGGACAGAGCCAATTTCGATTTTTGCGTTTTAGTTTTTTCCTCCTTGTGCTTAAAAGGCCATAGCACTTGCATTTTTCCACCTAGAGACTCACATGAGCCCTTATTTTTTGCGTCACTAATTGTACTTTGCAATGACAGGCTGAATTTTTGCATAAAACACACTGCGAAACCAGAAAAAAATTCAAAGTGTGGTGAAATTGAAAAAAAAAAAGCATTTTGTTTATTTGGGGGAAACGTGTTTTTACGCCATTCGCCCTGGGGTAAAACTGACTTGTTATATATGTTCCTCAAGTCGTTACGATTAAAACGATATATAACATGTATAACTTATATTGTATCTGATGGCCTGTAGAAAATTTAAACCATTGTCAACAAATATACGTCACTTAAAATGGCTCCATTCCCAGGCTTATAGCGCTTTTATCCTTTGGTCTATGGGGCTGTGTGAGGTGTCATTTTTTGCGCCATGATGTGTTCTTTCTATTGGTACCTTGATTGTGCATATATGACTTTTTGATCGCTTTTTATTACAATTTTTCTGGATTTGATGCAACCAAAAATGCGCAATTTTGCACTTTGGGATTTTTTTGCGCTGACGCCATTTACCGTGCGAGATCAGGAATGTGATTAATTAATAGTTCGGGCGATTACGCACGCGGCGATAGCAAACATGTTTGTTTATTTATTTATTTATTTACTTTTATTTATAACCTGGGAAAAGGGGAGTGATCCAGACTTTTATTAGGGGAGGGGGCTTTTTACTGTTAACAACATTTTTTTTTTAACTTTTACACTTATACTAGAAGCCCCCCTGGGGGACTTCTAGTAAAAGTGCTTTGATCTCTCATAGAGATCTCTGCAGCATAGATATGCTGCAGAGATCCATGAGATAGGCAGCCGGAAGTAAACGAGTGCCGAGCCGGGGACGGCGCCATCTTGGAGCGGTCCCCGGCCGGCTTCAGAAACGGAGATCGCTCCTCCGGGATAACATCCCGGGGGAGCGATCTCCGCCACTAGACACCAGGGAACAGTTGAATCCGGTAATCGGATGCAGCTGTCATGTTTGACAGCTGCATCTGATTACTGTATTAGCGGGCACGGCGATCGGACCGTGCCCGCTAATACCTACGGTCCCGGGCTACAAGTGGCACCCGGGACCGCCTCGGTTCAGAGCGGGGGCGCCGCGCGGCCCTGCTCTGAACGTCCTTACCGGCATCAGGGCGTAAGTATACGCCCGATGTCGTTAAGGGGTTAAAGAGTCACTGTCACTTCAGAAAACTGTTGACAAGTCATAGAGACATGCCAAACGTTTTGATCGGTCCGGGTCTGAGTGTTCAGATTAGTACCGATCTGGAGATAAAGCCGGGAGAAGATGGGCTGCAGCGCACGCAATCAGTCGGACTTACAATGGAGGTCTATGGAGCCCGACTGATCAGTCCGACTGATCACATGACTCAGAGCTGGGAGAGGATGCGCTGCAACACACCTTCTCCCGGCTTTATCTCCCGATCAGACCTGGACCGATCAAAATTTTTGACAGTTTTCTGTAGTGACAGTGACGCTTTAAACTGCTCTAATGCATCTAACATGAAAAAGAGGAGCGAGTTCCTAATTACTTAAGCTACGAAGACCTATTTGTTAATTTATTATCGGGGTATATTATTTTTAACCTTCTGGGAATGTTGGGAATAATTTACGATCATAATTATCAAAATACAGCCGTAATTTCACCTCAAAAAACTTGTAAACATACTCTCTGACTGTAAATAGGGGAATACAATATATACTGTACGCAACATAGATCTGTTAGGAGTCTGTATGTTCTCCCTGTGTTTGTGTGGGTTTCCGCCCAGTAGTCCGGTTTCCTCTTCACTCCAAAACATAGGGGGGGAGATTTATCAAACATGGTGTAAAGTGAAACTGGCCCAGTTGCCCCTACCAACCAATCAGATTCCACCTTTCATTCCTCACAGACTCTTTGAAAAATGAAAGGTGGAATCTGATTGGTTGCTAGGGGCAATTGAGCCAGTTTCACTTTACACCATGTTTGATAAATCTCCCCCATGGTGAATTTTTAATTTAGATTATGAACCCAAAGAGGGACCAGGGACTGATTAGAAGTAAAATTTTGGGATAACTTGGCGCTATATAAAAAAATTATTTTAAATTGTTAGGTTACTTCACATTTGGAAGGGGGTATGACTACAGGATAAGACTACACAATGTTTGTCAGTAGTCTGTAGCCATGGCAACAAAAAGTTCTTTATAAGATTTGTAGACACAAAGCAGTTTTAATTAGAGTATTGAATTTTTTTTTTTAATTTTTATTTTATTTTCTTCAATAAAATCACTTTCATTTTTTTTATGTGTGTAGATTGTTTTATGCCTAATAATGTGGAGATTATAGTGCTGTTTATATAGCGGCTTATATAGTTTACTGCTAAGAAAAGTACACTAGCCAGTATATAAACAGTGCTGTAATCTGCACAATATTAAGGATAGAACAAGGTACATACTTTTTCTTTATTCAAATGCAATTTTAATAAAGAGATAAAGCCGGAAGGAGAATTAAATATAATGCAATACAGAGATGTATTTATCTATCAAAATGAAAAAGGCATCAGAATTACCTATGCAGGAATATCAAAGACGGAATACATATGGTGGACTTTGTCAGCGGGCCATGAGATGTTACAAGGAAAGGAAAAAGAGTTCAATGTAATGGAAATATATCATTTAGACAAGTTGAATTGTACTGTAGGACGAGATTTGCTCCATATAGAGAATAATTTATCGGGGACTCTATAATGTCAGTACACAAGGGATGTACTTATACTATCAACCAACTGTGCAAAGGACGGGATAGGGTCATTCATTCCCCAAATATAACTTATGGGTCAGAGGGACTAGGAGTCCTATTGTATTGTTTAAGAATCCCCAGTAGCCTTGTATACAGAATACGGACTTTGCATTTTATATTTCAGAGAAGTATCTGGCCACTTTGTAGTCAGACAGACACTGTATATGATGTATAGATGAGCCATTCTCTCAGGTTATTTAAGAAGAGACCTTCTATTAACAGCGAGAATGTCCTCCCAGTCACCCTTGGGAGTATCACCACCATCATGTCTTACTTGGTCTCATGTGGAACATTCACATTGTCTTGTCGAAAAGAAGTCCTACTTTTAGAGCTGCTAGAGGAAGGTTGTCATGAAACAAATGATAATTTCAGAGTCTGAAATCCATTTGGTATGGCAATCTCTTTTTTTAAAGTGTACCTCTTTTCTTTTTTTTGGGGGGGGGGGGGGGGGAGGGGGAGCATTGTGCATAATTTATGTGTTATTTGTGTAATGTAAATCTATTTTAGGTCTGACATCGGAATAGGCTTCCAAGTGCCCATACTTCCCGCTCCCCGCCAAATACAGCTATACCCTATGGGACAGAGCTTGCTGCTGCATCTCTATAGCTCTTGTCTCCAGCGTAAGACCTTAAGCACCATAGACTTATGGCCTATAAGACCTAGGCATCTGAACTGTAAGTAGGCCTTTGTCATCGGAAACTGTTAAACAGCCAATACACTATCCACAATGAGTAACTGGATAGTCATATAGTGCAATGTTTCTAAAAGTCAGTCCTCAAGGACCCCCAGCAGGTCATGTTGAGGATATATTAGTCTTTATAGGTGATATGATTATTGGTAGGGCATCAGGTATTACCACAAGTGTTATCTATAGTTAGGGCTTGCGTGAATGTGCGTATACTCAGTCATCCATCAGGCCACTTTCCCCAGGGAACACACATTTAACTAACTGGATGCACCTCTGACCTATATGTTAATATGGAAACCTAATCTATTTTTTAGTTCTATGGAAGTGGACTGGTAGTAAAGCTTGCTCATACTCAATGGCATTCCCACATGGCTTACCTCTGTTTAAGGTGTGTGAAAAACAAATAGAGTACACTAGAAACAAGCTATCAATAACGGTGAGATAGACGTACTGTACATGATCACCAAGTGTGTCTTACCATAAGTAATACAAAACAATCTAGTAAAAATACTCATTAAGTAAGAATCAAAAAGTTCTTTACATGTCTTCTATACAGTCTATTTCTTACTTTATGTCACTAAAAGCTAGGTTATATCATAGTATAAATGGGGAGGACAAAGAATCCAAAATATTCTTATCTATATAGAAGTACAAACCTCTATATGAAGTTTATTTATGAAGTTTTTCTAAAAAATTATTTTAAAAGTCAGTTACTCAAATATTTATCATGGTTCAATGTTACTCACAGGTCTCTAAGAATCTGCAATAAAAGAACAATGTTTCTCAACATCTTTTTGCTCACATTACAATTTATACTGAAGCCTTGTCTCTTGTCCTTTATTACACCGATCACACTTGTGCTCAAGATGTCTGCTCAATCAATAGTACCGACATGAATAATTTTAAACAGATATTGAAGCTTCTGATAAATGGAGATACCCAATACAGTTAAATCATGTTTTTCTGTAATGCTGAGCTTTCCTATATCCTGGTAGAAATTCACTTAGTTGACTTAGGCTATGTTCACACTACGTACAATAACGGCGGTTATTTTCAACGGCCGTTATTTTGAGGCCAAAACAACGGCCGTAGAATTACGAACGTACGGGCTAGTCGTGAAACTACGGCCGTTGTTTAATTTTGATTCCTAGCATGTTTATAAACGGGATGAAACAGGTCATTTACTTTAAATACTGCGCCCAGCTCGAGAAACCACTCAGAAATTTTTTTTACATCAAAATCAAGTTTAATTCGGCAGATATAAGTTTTACGTTCGCGGCCGCATTGAAATTCTTGGCCGTTGTTGCAGTATTAACGGCCGGAAATAATTGACATGTTCATTTTTCACGGGGCCGTATAAACAACGGCTGTAATCTGATACGTAGTGTGAATTCAACGGCCCTAGTTACATTACATTACAGTCATTATAGGGAACCTCAAAACAATGGACGTAGTTTTGCGGCCCGGACAACGGCCGTTATTTTACGTAGTGTGAACCTAGCCTCAACCTGTATTTAAATTGGCAATGGCAGAGTGACTGGTTGGTGCCCCAGCACCCTTTGGCAACCCAGCACCAAGGGCACATGCTCCACAAGCATCCCTATGTCAATGTGGTTCCATATGGAGACAATGGTGTTGTCACGGCCGCGGCGGCGTCCCGTGTTCCGGGCCGCCGCCGCGACCTCCTCCTGCCCCATGCAGCCGCCGGGGTCCTTGTGCAGGGACCCGGCGCTGCTGCTAGTTCGGCCCCTGGGGGCGCCTCACCTCTCCTCCGCTCCTGTCTCCATCTGTGCCGGCCGGCGCGCGCGTCCCCGCCTCCTAGGGCGCGCGCGCGCCGGCTGTCTCAGATTTAAAGGGCCAGTCCGCCCTTAATTGGTTAGTTGCACCAATCACTCCCTATAAATCCCAGCCTGCCCTGTCCCCTGTGTTGGAGCCTCTACATGCTTCCCATAGCGTTTGGCCCAGCCCCCTGTTGTTCCTGATTCCTATCCGCTACCTGGTCCCTAGTCCTTGTTCCTGATACCTATCCGCTACCTGGTCCCTAGTCCTTGTTCCTGGTTCCTGCTCCCCTGTCACTCCATTGCTCCTGTGTTCAGCCTGTCACCTGCGGTTACGCCTACAGACCTCTGCCAGCACTATCTCCTGCCTACTGCTCCTGCCACGCCTCGCCTGCCGTCACTAGCAACCAAGCCAGGGGTAGCGACCTGGGGGTCGCCTGCCGCAGCAAGTCCATCCCGCCTTGCGGCGGGCTCTGGTGAATACCGGCGGCCCCTTAGACTCCGCTCCCTGGTGAGGTTAGTGCCATCGCTGGTGACGGTCCAGTGGATCCACTACTCCAGGCGTTACAGGTGTTATAGGTCATATTTGTTCCAAGTTAAGCCATTAACCCAAAAAGCTAAATGAAAGCCTGAGTTAAAAGCCTAATGGACTCCAGCATTTCATTTCTTATATGGTTGATCAGTAAAATGTTTACACACTTGAGGTGATAAATGACACATTCTCAATTCTGAATTCTGGGCTGAGATTTTGAAACCCTGAAAACATAGTCTAACATCACTACAATCGATGAATAAAATAATATTCTGCCAAGTTGGTGACTCTAAGGTTAGTTTTTCTTAAATATTTGAGGGATTTATGTATAGTCTACATGAAAAGCATGCAGTGATAGCCATGTTTCTTGTTGTATAGCTACAGCTAAGATAATCTTAAGGAAATACTGAGCTCCTTAGAGAAGTACTAGACACTTAAAGGGGTTGCTTATTTTATAGTTAAATTGTTCAATATACAGTATTAGTGAACTTACTGGCAGCCACTCCCTGTGTGCCCCCTAGCGTAATCAGATGCCCCTCCGCTAGGCTGTGCTGTGAGCTCTGTATGCTTTGCATGTGACCCAGTCCATGGATGAACATGGAGGAACATGTGACCATGCTCCTCCTAACAATCTCTCATTAAGAAATACATTACCCAAAAGTAGCCTCTGAGAGCTTTTTTTATAGTGATATGCAAAAAGGAAATGCCTGTGGAGCCTCATTTAAGAGTCTGGAAATCCAGGACTAGCCAGATATCCCTCTGGGAAGGACCTGGCCAAGGGGTGGCTCCTGTAGAGAAACCACCAAAACCACCATAGTGAGTGGCCCTATAAGTCAATGTAATGACAAGGGAAAGATCAAGGCCAGGTATCCATCCACAGACAGCTGTTTCAGGGTGTTGCCCCTCAACAGTGTGGAGCAGGATTCTGGCTAGGTGGGAGCAATGCCTAGTAGAGCCATTTTTTTTATAGGTATTGCCCTCTTGTGGCAAGACCCGGTGTCTAATCAATTTTGTTTTCAGTATATAATTTGGTGGCCACATAAGGGCACTATAGGCAGGCACAGTGGCCATCGTACTGTAAGACCTCCACAAGATTCACACAATGGATGTTTGTGTAAACAAAAGTGATTTTACACTTTTGTCTATTCTATTTACACATTCACTGGGGGAGATTTATCAAACATGGTGTAAAGTGATACTGTCTCAGTTGCCCCTAGCAACCAATCAGATTCCACTTTTCATTCCTGACAGTTTCTTTGGAAAATGAAAGGTGGAATCTGATTGGTTGCTAGGGGCAACTGAGCCAGTTTCACTTTACACCATGTTTGATCAATCTCCCTCACTGTTTCTAGATCTTACTCTCTCCCTCATATGTCCTCTAATTCTTAGTGACACCCTCAGGTAATATAAACATGTCCCATATGTACGTATAAGGCCCTTTGTCTTTATCCTGAAGTGTCTCTTCTAAGCCTCTCAGGTTCTGTTCACAGCCGGGTTCCACTTTCACACTTGTGAGAATTGGACATGGACCAGAGAAAACAGCCAGCATGACATGAAGTTCCAGGACTGTGTCACTTCTGAAGTACACAGGTCTACTTTGTGCATTGTTGTAGAGTGCAGGATATTAGTGCTGAGGCTCTATGTTTCGAGTATCCGCTTCTTGAGGGGATAGTGATATTCTACAAGCTTTTTTTTTTAACGTCATACTGTTCCTGAAATACTTTCGAGTATATTTACAAGATCTCGTAGAAGATATTCCACCCGAGATTTATCTGATACAGCTTCACGTAAACCAGACACTTTTTGCTACACTAATCTTGATTTAATAAAGGTCTTTCCACTATAACACTGTTGTGTTCCTATTACAGAAGGGAGTAAATCTTTACCCAACACCACTGTTTAGCTATGTAGACAGGGAAAAGAGGATAACATTTTAGAAAGTAAACGCTGTAAAACTGCTGGTATTTTAGTCTGTCCCTGGTCCTGCAGAAATATAATACACCAAACAGTAGGTTAAATAATATAAGTATACAGTGCTATTCTACAGCCTGTGACCATCACCGGTGCAGAAATCCTGTGCAGCAAAAAAAATTACTGACGGTGATGATTTCCTTACTGACAAGGCAGACGGTTATAGTCGGAAGTCATTGCTTCTACAGAACAGCAAGAAAGATTTAAATGTAAATTAAAAATGAACATTACACACTTCATTTCCTATACATCACACCCTATTTACATCGAGGGTATTATCACACAACCTTTTTTTTCCAGATGTATTATAGGACAGCCGTCATTCAAAAATACCGCTGTTAATAAAAAGCATGATCATTATTTACGGCTGTAATTATCAAAATAGCTGTATATTTGTCTTAGAATGATGCAAACGAAAAAAATATTGTTTGTATTCCAGTCAGGTAAAATACATGTTGAATCATCCCTCCTCCTGGAGACTAACAGTTCGTTTCATACTTGTCATTACATTTTCTGTCTCCTTCCCCTAGTTCTGAAGTTGCAGCTTTCTGCTGAATCATCCCTCCTCCTGGAGGCTAACAATTCATTCCACTCATGTCATTATCTTTTCTGTCTCATTTCCCCAGTTCTGAGCCTGCTGCTTTTTGTTAAAGACACAGAAAACTGTGTATGAGCTGTTCTCTCTATTTCCGTCTCTGCTCTGATCTTCCTCTTCCCCCCTCCCTTCCGAGACGGCTCATGTAATCATGTCACTGCCCAGCTGTCTCTACACTCGGGTGTAATGCTGGGAGGGTTAATCACAGGGAGGTCACCAGCAGTTTGACTTCAAATTACCCTCCCGGCATTACAGAGTGCAGAGATGGCCGACCAGAGATACTGTTAACATGTGCCATCTCAAAAGAGAGGGGGAGGAGGGAGATCAGAGCAGAGACAGCTCATACACAGCAGAGAGAACAGCTCATATACAGTTTTCTGTGTCTTTAACAGAAAGCAGCAGGCTCAGAACTGGGAAAAGGAGACAGAAAAGATAATGACATGAGTGGAATGAATTGTTAGCCTCCAGGAGGAGGGATGATTCAACATATATTTTACATGAGCAGATAACACAGATAATTGGTTTTCTGCTACAGTGGTCTTCTCATGGAAAATGGCCACTATGCATGATGTATGGCAGGACTAAAAATCTATCATTGAAAATCTGGATATGTGGGTTGACTTCTACAATAAGTGGTCTTTTGGTCTTGATGTGCAAAACCCCATCTTCTATGACAGCACTAGACAAACCATAACAGATGCCAGGACCTAAGGGCTTTAGCGGGTCCAAGACAATCTGGGAAAACATCTAAGGCAGGGCCAATTCTGGGTTTTCCGCCGCCTGAGGCAAACCTCAGGTGGACGCCCCCTCACTAGCGCCCCCACACCCGGAACAAGCCTAATACCGCCGCCAACCCCCAACCACCCCAGCGACCCGATCGTCACAGCGTGCCCCCCACCGACCCCGAGCACTCACCACAGTCTGGAGGGGGATGAGACCTGGCTGCTGGGTGACATCGGGGGAGCCTGGCAGGACGTGGGGGACAGCGGTGAGCGTGGACGGCTGCGGCGGGACAGATGAGCAGCTGCAGGGCTGCTGTCATTTTAGTTAAGTAAAACTTAACTAAAATGACAGCAGGGGGAACATTTTGCCGCCCCCTGCAGGACCAAAGAATCTGCAGTCTGAGGCTCATTCCGCCTCATGGCAGAAGCGGCCCTGATCTGAGGTATAAACAGAGGCCCACTAGGTCTCTTCCCCCCACATATGCTAGAAACGTGCTTTGCTGCTATTTGGTGTCGGTCTCTAATACCTTGTATAGTCTGGAGGAAAGAAGGTAAAGGGGAACATGAATGAAACCTTTGATATATTAAATGCCAAAAGAAAGTGTTTTTAATAAAAACTGAACACAAGAACAAGGGGGGCACAGGTGGTCTTATCTGCAGACAACCTTCTATTTTTCTAAATACATTCAATACCCACAAAAAAATCCCACACAGCTATTTTCCTATTCTTTATCATATTTGCCAATAGTTCAGATTTTGGCAGGAGGGTCCTATGAATTGGGTGGCAAAGAGAGGGGTTTATGCTAACTCCTTCTAAAGGTGGGTGCTTTGGAGCAGCTCCAAGTGACCTCAAGGAGGGGCTTAATTTTTCAACTGGAATCATGACTTCCATTATTACTGGAGCCATGATCGCTATGCCTGATCCTTTGTGTTGCTTCAAACCTGATAATCCATCAGGATCTGTGTAGCGGAATCCACTATTCAGATCATCAGAGAGCCGCAAAAACAGGACTGTGCAGACGTCAATGAGTAAACGCAGTCCTTCTGGTTTTAATAAAATACTGGTAACAGATTTTCCATTATTAAACAATGAAAATGCCAACTACAGTGATACGATAAAGTGTTTCCAGATGTTCCCTATTACAGTATATTAGTCAGACTCACCAGTTTCTGATCGGTAAACATAATGTAATATTAGACATAGGGAACTTGAGTAACTTCATAGGTTCTTAAATGATTCCAATATTGAACATAATCCAATCAGTCCTGAGAAGATTCACCACATGTCCAAGTCTTTTCCAGGTAGAGCTAATAACTCTGAGGCTTCATGTAATCCTTTCCAGAGGAATATATATCAATAGCTTTACTATTATCTGTCCTGGAATCCATGCTGTAGTCACACTATGCTGAAGAATACAGCTGAACCTGGCTGCAGGTATCTGCAAATTAGTGCACCAATAACCAAACTCCATACAAGTCAAATGTATGCTAATAGTACATTCTATTGGCAATGAATTGATTATTGAATGTTATTCTATAGACACCTCAGCCTATAGATTGAAAGCGCTTGCCAATGTATATGCTGATCTTCAAATGCAGTATGAACAGAGCCTAAAAAACTCTGTTGTGACTACTTCATTCTGGTAAGGTACAAGATATAGTAAGGTTATCAATTATAAATGGATAACAAATTGGTTTGTACAAACAGTAGCTGATGTTTAGAGGAAATTTAAAGGGCAGATACTTCCGTTGAAAACCTGCAGTTATAGAAGAAAATGTTCTTCTATATCGGTGGTGTCTAACCAGCGACTTGGGAGCCACTTGTGGCCTACAACACCCTGCTGGTATGATCATATGCACTGACAAGTGATATTATCCCAACCATGAGACACTGACAAATTGGCATAATAACAGTATTAAAAAGTCTGAAATATGCGCTACAATGTATGGTTTCTTATCTCTCCACACTGAATACATATCCCCCACTTCAGAGTTGGTGGAGCATACAAGAGACAAATGGCTGGGGACTTTTCTATTATATTACACTCAACCACCAATGTATCTGAATAGTGTAATATTTTTCTTTGCAATATGTATAAAATGTGCCCCAGGCCACAGCCCTCCATGTTATAGAAGGTGTTACTGACCACCAACTTAGTTTCCAATGTAATATGATGAATACTATCTTATGGAGAGCAGCTGAAGTATAACCTGAATTTGCTGGGACGCAATGTGCATTCCTCCCAAGTGTCCCACTTTTGAAGAGACAGTCCCTATTTGTGACCCACGTCCCTCTGTCCCTCTTTGCCCCTTACATGTCCCTCTTTTTGACCTAGGAATAAGATTTGCATTAATAAACTTTTAATCCTGCTCTGGTTTCTAAGGCTGCATTCCCACGTTCCGTGATCCTGACGGATCACGGACGTGGAATGCATGTACCGGAGTCCCTCCGCGCTCGGACAGCATCTGTAATTAGATGCTTGGAGCGGGGGAGACTGTATTCATAAGCGCTGGGCTGTAATGAATCAGCCGTGCGGTGCTGTTACTACAGCACGGCACTTATGAATACAGTCTCCCCCGCTCCCAGCATATAATTACAGATGCTGTCCGGGCGCGGGGGGACTCCGGTACATGCATTCCACGTCCGTGATCCTTCCGGATCACGGGACATGGGAATGCAGCCTTACTGTATAATAGACCCAAACGTACACATTATTCTATCATGTGGTGCACGTTGGTTGCTAAAAATTGTTATATTGAGATGAATTATTTGACATTATGGCCCCTTTCACACATCCGTGATGTCCCACCACAGGTGTTTCTTATATACACCTGTCGCAAAAGCCCTTTACTCAAAGTCAGGTGGTGATGAAGGTATTTATAGGTTTCACCAGTAGATGTCAGTGTTTTGTACAGTATGTAAGCTTTTATCTATTGCACAGCTGTAGCGAACAAGGAGTTACTGTTCTATATATATTATGTATTTTGTTGTCCAATGGAGATACACTTCTTATGTAACCTATCACTTTCATTCTCTTCTTGCACACATTCCTTTCCACCACTCCCAGGGGCTTTGACATTTCCCGGTAGGAGGTAGTCATTTGGTGGGAGGAAGTGTAGCAGCAATTCTTCTCAGATTCTCATGGGAGGAAGACGCACAGAGTAGGCATCCCTGCTGTAGTTGAGCCAGGGCCTGGCTCTGCCAGGACCCCTGTCCAGGACAGTCCAGCTGTGTTAGTGAGTCAGTACACACACGTGTATGGAGCAACCAGAGACTCTCAGTTTCTTTACGCTACTTCCATGATGCATTTCTAGACACTTCAAGGAGGAGGACAAGTCGGGGATAATCTCATCCCATGCCAAGAACCACTCTACAAAGTGCAGGGCAGTATCCTAGTAGAGAGGAACTAGCCTGGATAGAGCAAAGTTACTGTAATGAAGGTCTACATACTCTATCTCACAGTGCAGGTGAAACCGGGAAGGCTCGGACACTTAGCTTCACCCAGGTAGATACAACTGGGGCTTGTGTCACCCGAGTTAGATGGGTAACTTGACACTGTAGGGCAGCAGTTGGTCAGACAACACAGTCTAAACACAGCACAAATAACTTCTCTCTCTCAAGTATCACTCAAGTATTCTTATAATGTTCTGGCAGTACTACTTTGGGTTGAGACTCCCTTAACAAACTCCTCTCTTCTTTACTGCTCAACTCTCAACTATCCAAGCACTACTACAGCTACCCCTCTTATATCAGCACTTACAAGTATCTCTCAGCACAGATGCAGTGAAACACTAAAGTCTGTATCGAGATTATCTATCTACTGTCAAAGTGTTTATATTGTCCAGCGACTATACAGTAAAGCTGTTCTATTTATTTCACTGGTACTCAGTCATCTCTTCCATTGCACAAGCACCTATACATCTCTGATACATACCTTGGGTCACTTTCACCTTTCTGTGGATGTCGGTACCGATAGTTGGGGTGGGTCATTTGCCACTCAAACTACCGTGACAGGAGCCCAAGGGACCCATCACAGCCCGGCAGGTCACCGACCATTGGGGAGCAGTACAGTCAGCCATAACATAAAAGCAGGAATACCACACCTGTGTGCTAGACTAGAACTGGCGTCATGACACTACCATCACAGGCTGAGCTGTACCACTACACAGACCAACCACCACAAAAGTGGCGTCACCAGTAACAACTTAGCACGTCACCGGTCAAGCAGTAGTGCATCACCACACATCATTTCACACATGGCCCAATACACACATCCTAGCCACAAATCAATGATTAAAGGGGTTGGCCACTGAACCAAATTGTTCAGTATATAGTATAAGTAACTGTTCTCACTGCACTTACTGACAGCAGCTCCCTGTGTACCTCATGGAGCTAAAATCAGACTCCCCACCCTCTGTGTCCTCCATTAACATATACAGGCTCAGTGGTGGACACTGGTGGTGGTGCATGGTCACATGCTCCTCCATGTCGGCCATCTTATGGACAGAATCACCACAGAGCAGGGCAGCACACGCTGGAGGAGGGGAGTCTGATTTTAGCTCTATGAGGTACATAGGAAGCTGCTGTCAGTATATACAGTGAATACAGTTACTAATACTGTACACTGAACTATTTTACTATAAAGTGGCCAATCCCTTTAAGCCAATGTGCATCTGTGTCACCTATTTGACAGTGGGTCCCTGAATGCATTCTTGAATTAAAAAGTATAGAAATGTCTATAAAATTTTCTTAGAGTGAGAACCACAAGTGTCTCTCTTTATTGGAAGGTATGAATGTGTAATCTGTAACATGATATTCTTCACGTCATGTATAATACTCATCTCAGCCTATGAGCCAGACAGGCTATCGGCCCCCATATTGCAATGTCTGGATGTAAAGCACCAGGCACAGTCTGGATGTAGGCACAGGAATCCACTTTACAATAAATAATTGTGTCAGGATAGTGTATTACCATGTACCTATTCAGTGACAGAATTATGGATGGGGGGGGGGGGGGGTGAAATGATAATTTAATAACCTTGCTATGTATTTACTCAGGAAGCATTCAGCGTGACTATTATACAATGAAACAGAGCGTCTGAAAGGCAGAAAATAGTGTCTTATTTTTATGCTTCAGGAAGAACTCATTTAACCAATTTCCATAAATAGCAAAACCAGAAAAACTGCAATTTAATACATCATTTATGTGGACTAGGACTTAAAAAGCGGAACTCTGGGCTCATTTGGCTCAGTACATGTGTGGAAATGACCTGATAATCTTCATTTTCTCCCTGGTATAATTACTTGTATTTTATAATCCTTCTGTCCTTGCTGTAATGGAAATAAGCGTTCTATATACTGACACCATGGGGAGCTTGTGCTGGGCTTATGTGTATACACAGCAGCCAATCTATGGCCATAGAACAGCAGTATGAGGGATGCCGAATTGGAGAAGCGGCACAGGAAGCCTCTGGTGACATATGGTATGGTATGGTTCACAATTTTTCACATATCCTTTTCTACTTATGTTATAAAACATCAGATAAATGAATAGGCCAACTATCTAATGTTTATGGAGGTCTTCTGACTTTCGCCATTCAAGAAGATGGAGCAGTGGTAAACAACTACCTTATAAGAGACACAAAACCACATAGCAGAAATTTAGAAGCCTCACACAATGATACACACATCATTGCATATAAGCCCCATCTTAGGCCTACCCCAGTATCTAGGTCTAAACCCCCCAAACCAACTATGGTTATATTTCCAGGCCAGCATTGTGTTCTTTAGACAAGTGGTGCAAACTGAACTGCGGACGCAGTGTCGGACTGGCCCACCGTAGGATCCTTCGGTGGGCCCCCATCTTTAGAACCTGCACTAACACTGACTGATATGTTGTTTCTCACTGGTTCTTCATTGGTGGGCCCCCCGGATCATTTCCTCTGGTGGGCCCCAGATACCCCAGTTTAACACTGTGCAGACCCCACAACTAGTACCTACATAATAGTGCCACTTTTTGGACATTTTACATAACAGTGTCTATACAATGTTTTAGGGAGAAGTATGGGTTGCAAAATGTACGGACTTCTGAAGATATCCCACGGCACTCTTATTGACTTCTTCACAAGAGAAGGCAGAAATTTATTCAACAAGATGAAAGTAGCAACTTAAAAAAAAAAAAAAGACATTTGGCCCTCCCATGCCTCCTAGTTGTAACTAGAGATGAGCAAATTTGAAAAACCTGGAACAACTGGCATTTGGCTTATTATGGCTGGCAAACATGGATATAGTCTATGGTTGAAATAGGGACAACTTGGAGTAGGATTAAAGGGGAACTGCAGTGAAAATTATTTTAAATAAACTGGTGTCAGAAAGTTATATAGATTTGTACTTTCTACCCTGTCTGTTGGTTCTTTTCTGTCCGAAAATGTGTTTGATAAATAAAGAATTTATTTAAAAAAATAGATTTGTAATTTAATTCAATTTAAAAATCTCAAGCCTTCCAGTATTTATCATCCTGCAGGAAGTGGTGTATTCTTTTCAGTCTGACACAGTGCTCTCTGCTGCCACCTCTGTTCGTGACAGGAACTGTCCAGAGCAGTAGTAAATTCCCATAGAAAAACTTTCCTGCTCTGGACAGTTCCTGTCACAGACAACGGTGGAAGCAGAGAGCACTGGGTCACACTGGAAAGAATACACCTGCTGATAAGTAACAAAAGACTTCAGATTTTTCGGTAGAAATAAATTATAAATCTATATATCTCTCTGCCACCAGTTGATTTGAAAGAAAAAATTATATTGCTGGAGTTCCCCTTTAAATATTTAAGTAAGAATTTTTAAACTTAAGAAAAGCTAACAAAATGTATCTGCATGAGCTGCAGAATGTAGGTTTTATACAGCTATGATGTCAGGCAATAAGGCTGTAAAACTCTTCTAAGAGTCTGTCTCTGTGTATGTTTGGACATGTTTTCATTTACTATAAAAAGTAGGTGCCACCAGAAATATGCTGCTTGCCATCAGACATTCTTCAGCTAGTAATTTCCCATCTCGATGTATCCTTGTACTTGCTTCAAGGAACTTCATATTATATTGTTATTTTGCAAAAAAAAGTTTAAAAAACCCCTCCCCAGCACGTATTACTAAAATAAGTGTCATTCACTGTAATATTAATTCCTTTAGGGCCCTATTATACCAAATGACTAGCAGCGATACTTGGCCGGTTAAGACCAATGATCGCTTGGTGTAATAGGTCATGTTAAAAGGCAATGGTCAGCTGACATTGCTTTGTCTTTCAACATGTTCTAAGAAAAAGTTGCTCTGTGTAAAAGGAGTGGTGACAGCGGACCGCCGCTCTCTTCAATGCCCGAAGCTCCCTGTCCCCCACCTTGCTCCTCCCACTCGCTGTCTGTATGTATAATAGCACAGGCAGCAAGCTGGGAATGAGGAGGATATCCTTCCAGTATCAGGCCAGAACGGCCGGTGTTACTGCAGTACCGGCCGGATGATCTTCACTACTAATAAATTCGGATGCGGGCGCATCAGTGTGCACACACATCCGAATTCCCAGCTGTACACAATGGAGCGTACGGCCAGAGCTGCACACTCCATTGTGTGAACTGACAGGTTCTCTGTGACCGCTTTTTATTGAATAGCAGCCACAGAAAACTGACATGTCAGTTTTTTGTGTGGCCTCTAGCGATCTCAGCCGGAGTGTATACTATATGTATACACTCCGCCCGGAATTTCCTCTAGTTGCAGCAAAATGTAAGTTCAGTATTGATCATGGCCGTTGACGAAAATTGTCAACAACGGCCGTGATTAATACTGAACTTTCGCTGTGTAATATGGCCCTTGCTCTTTCTATGGATGTTAAAGTGCAGTCCCATTGCTACCTATGACAATAACCAAGGAATTAGCAAAAATAAAGTCGAACTACATGAAAGACATCATAAGGACAACCCCATTCCATATGTCCTTTTACAGTGTAAGGCCGGTGTCAGATAAGATCATCCCGGCTGGTGATGCAGTACTTGCCGGATGATCTTTAGCACCGCTGAATTCTGATGCGGGGGCATCCATGCACGCCCGCATCAGAATTCCCCACTGCTCACAATGAAGCGTGCGGCCGGAGCCGCACGCTCCATTGTGTGCACTGACAGATTTTTCTGCAGCCACTATTCAATGAATAGCGGCCGCAGAAAACTGACATTTCAGTTTTCTACGGTGCCACTAGGGATCACGGCGAGAGTGTGCCTTCAGCACAATGTAAGTTCTGCACTAATCACGCCAGTTGCAACGACGGCTGTGATTTATACAGCACACACGTTGGACTAAAAGCATAGGATCCCGGCTGGATCGGTGTAATAGAGGGGTCTCCCACTGAAGTAATTATAAAGTTTCCCATTCATTTCAAGGCAACTCTGGTTATTCTACATTGTACTGCAATCCAATGTATGCCAAGCCAGCATCTGATCTCCGAGTGTTCCAGCTAACTGGACTACAGGGAACTGGACTTTATAGCTCAGCCTATTTATAGTCATATATAACTAAATAATACATCTATAAAATATATTAATCTCCAATTACTCCATCTCAGGTAGGATGTACGCAGCAGCCGCAGCACCTGGGAAGTCACATGTAGGAGACCCAAGGGCCACATGTGAATATATGACACACTAACTTATTTCATTAACCACATCCTTTGATGAAGACAAGAATTTTTTTTTTTTTTTGAGGTCTCAAATAATTTTCTGTCTTTGCTTTTCCAAGAAGAAGACAGGTCTGTTTCTGTCTGTCAGGTTTGGTTGTATCTGACATAAGATAATACAATCGTTCTTCGAGACATTCAATTATTCTGACAAGAAGTCTCAAACAATATTAATAAACAATGGTGACGTCTCCTGGTAAATATCAAATATATATGCCCCCTAACTCCTTGTGTTTTAATAAATTGTGTGTATAACCCATCATGTGCAGAAATATACTGCACATGATGGGTTGTATAACCAGCTGAGTAAGTTCGTATTGTGCAAAACATGTCGGCCAGGCATAGGGTTCTCTGGAGTAAAAATTGCATTTTTAATTGGATATTCCACTGTGTTGCTCTACTGGGCCTCTTGTTTTGTTGGAACAATTTAAAACCAGTTTAAGGCCAGCTGGGAAGATGTGTTCTTATGGGATTCCTGGAACATTGCCTGCTTGATCTGGGTGGATTACAAGTAGGATAAACTGATTTAGGTGCAGGCTACAATCCTACTAAAGATCCTCAATTAAAGCTAATACACATCTGTAATTTTTTACAACTGGCTTAATTCCTTCCTGTCTTCAGGATAACAAGAGAGCATAGTATACAGTGTCCATGCTGCACAGCTTCACGCCCACCCATAATCTTCAGAGGCATCACTGTGTGTCTTAAGTAACCCATCAGTATAGCCACATTGCACACGGCATATCTGCAAGGCGACTTTCATACCATGACCAGGTTAGATACCATACATGGAGCTGAGCCGTTGTATTATACCACTAAATGAGTTATTGTATGATGGTCAGAAACCAACCCTTCGCATTGAAGTGAATAGGATATATTTACAATCAGTTACTCATAGGTGGTGTTTTCCCTGACTGTAGTCGCTCCCAATCTTTTTTACTCTCTATCCAGGTCACTGACCTCTGCTGTAGTGAGCACAAGACCAATGAGGCCAGCAATTGCCTGCAGGGTATATGGGCAGGATGCTGGGAAGTAGACAAAGCCATTGGGGAGCTATGGATACAATGGGCATCTAACACATAAGTGGTGCTCCTTTTTTATTTTAAGGCATTAGGTTATATATACATATATATTAAGTCCAACTGCCCCTTTAACTATGTAATACATGAATGGAATGGGTCCTTCAGAGCCATAGTCTCTATAACATCTATAACATCTACAGTATGTTCCCTTTGCTTACTCTACGATGACTTTAGGATATTGATTTTTGAAAGCAATTCTGAAAACCTGGACATCATAATTCTACTCACCTATTTAACTGCTTCTCAATCGACAAACCTAAAAAATCAATCAGATCCCAGGAAAAGACCTGAGGAAATTTTTCAAAACAAGACGAATGGCTAGAAGGGTTCCCTTGATGGCACGTCCATGCTGGTTGCATAATAAGAACATCCATCTGGATCTAAGATGTGGTACATATGAAATGCCTTTGATCACACACACTGTGTCTTGCCAATGTCTCGGGTGCATCTCTTAAGTAAGCAGAATCTTATGTATTTTCTCAATCTGAACAGCCTTGTGTGTTCTCACTGGGGATATTACATTTTTAAAGAATATGTGATAATGTTATGTAGAGGGGAAAAAAAACATTCATGCACGAAATAGCCCAGTTGGGAAGACAACTATGGTCATAAAGGACAAGTATGTACAATATTGTCTACTATAGTTCCGCTAAAGGGAAGTCTCAAGACAGGACAAGCTCCTCTCTTTCCCTCTATGAAAGCTGTAGTCTAACACATATAACCGCTACATATAACCACCCTAAAATGGTCACTAAAGGAAACATTTAAAGGGGTTGTTCAAGAAAAAAAAATTCTTACAAATCAACTGGTGCCAGAAAGTGCCAGAGTGTTGTAATTCACTTTTAATAAAAAATCTTGTCTTCCATCTGCTGTATGTCTGCTGTAAGTCTGACACAGTGCTCCCTGCTGCCACCTCTGTTCATGTCAGGAACTGTCCAGAGCAGTAGCAAATTCCCACTTCCTGTAGGACATAGAGCAGCTGATAAGTACTGGAAGATTTTAGATGTTTTAATAGATAAAAATTACAAATCTTTGGCACTTTCTGGCACCAGTTGATTTAAATTTTGGGTGAACGACCCTTTTAAAGTGTAATATCACACGGTTTCTGTTTAAGTAAATGGGCAGTCATGTTGCCAGGTCGCCAGGATTTAAAATGGTCTGTCACCTCTCTGGCTAAAAGCCAAAGCTTTGGCTGTCCAAGCATGATAGGAATTGTAGTTTTGAAACAGCTGGATGCCCGAAGGTTTCTCATCCCAACCTAGATGCTGCCAGATATTATACATTTGGAGGTGAAGATAAAATGCACATATGTAAATATACCTATATAGTTCTATAGCGCCTTTTATAAAGCTCAATGACAAGAGAAGCCTTTCAGACTTCCTCAGTTATGGTTATGACTTCTAACAATGATGTGTTGATTTTCTTATCCAGTTCTGGCAGAAGGTTTGGAGCCGTTCTAATTACGGATGAACGTTTCTTCTGTGCATTGAGATGTTGCTAAAAGAGGCAAAACTCTCTTCAGAACCTGTCAATCACTTCCCCCAATTGTACTGTTACACAAATATAGATCACATCACCATGAAATCTTCTCAAATGATTTCCTATTGTTTCTGGAGTGTTCCCAACCAGGTTCTTGTCCTTCTTAAAGGAAAACTTTAAAGGAAGTCAAAGAGGTTGGATTTAGTGGCCATAGAAGCGGTTTATTAAGAAAACACTAAAGATGTTTTAATGTCTAAAGATATCAATAATTAATCCTTAACACTTGCACTAATCCCCAAACAAACCAACAGGAGTCACAGCTGATCCGTCACACGGACAATGACGACATATTGGATGGGGCGGTCCATGTGGACACGAAATGCTGGCAGCAATCTGTGCACATTAGTTTTACACCCATCATGTTTTTATCTCCCGTTTTAGTAGTTGCCAGGAGCAGGTTTGAGAATTATTCATGACGCATTTTGGCTGAGTTCACACTACGTATATTTTAGTCAGTATTGTGGTCCTCATATTGCAACCAAAACCAGAAATGGATTGAAAACACACAAAGGCTCTGTTCACACAATGTTGAAATTGAGTGGATGGCCGCCATTTAATGGCAAATATTTGCTGTTATTTTAAAACAACGGCTGTTATATTGAAATAATGGCAGTTATTTACTGTTATATGACGGCCATCCACTTCAACATTGTGTGAACAGAGCCTTTCTGTGTTTTTAATCCACTCCTGGTTTTGGTTGCAATACTGACTAAAATATACTGACTGAAATATACATAGTGTGAACGAAGCCTAAAGCTGTATCTGGCCTCCAAGGTTGTATTGGACCTCCAAGGTTGTATTGGACCTCCAAGGTTGTATTGTACCTCCAAGGTTGTATTCTCTGGAATACTGCCTGTGCCATGCGCATCGCAGGAAAGACAGCGGGAGCTTAGGGAGTTAAATGCATGGCTCAAGTCGTGGTGTAGAGAAGAAGGGTTTGGGTTTTTAGAGCACTGGGCTGAATTTTCATTGGGGTACAATCTGTTTTCCGCAGATAATTTGCACCTTAATGGAAGGGGGTCCGCTGTGCTGGGGGAGAGAATCCTAGAAGGGGTGGAGAGGTTTTTAAACTAGGGATGTGGAGGGAGGACAATGTAGTGTGTAATATAGTGGCGGATAGGTTAGAGAGGGGACAGAACATTGAGGTGGGAGGAGGAGGGTCCTGTGAGGGGAGGATAAGACCAATGCATAGGGAGATCCATATGTTGCGGATGAGCAGTGGGGATGATTGTAGCCACAGCACAGTAATAAATCCTAGTTCTTATAATGTAGCGGTTAAACTCAATGGTAATATAAAGTGTATGGTTACTAATGCCAGAAGTCTAGCCAGCAAAATGGGGGAGCTAGAGGCCTTGGTTCTGGAGGAGTCCATTGGTGTGGTTGGTGTGACTGAGACATGGCTGGACTCCTCACATGACTGGGCTGTCAATATTCAGGGATTTGCGTTGTTCAGAAGGGACCGGGTGGGCAGAAGGGGAGGAGGAGTATGTCTGTATGTCAGAAATGATATTAAAGTGAGTGTAAAAGATGCAATAGTGGGTGATGACTGTGATGATGTGGAAGCATTGTGGGTAGAACTACAGAAGGAGGTAAAGAGTGAAAAAATTATTCTTGGTGTAATCTATAGACCCCCCAACATTACTGAGGAGGTAGATGGGCAGTTGAATAGACAAATAGAGCGGGCTGCCCGGGAGGGGACAGTAGTGGTAATGGGGGACCTCAACTACCCAGATATAGATTGGGGTCACGGTTCAGCTAAAACCACAAAGGGGAGGGAATTTCTTAACCTCCTGCAGGATAATTTTCTGGGCCAGTTTGTGGAGGAGCCAACTAGAAGTGATGCCTTGTTGGATCTGGTTATTTCTAACAACGCTGAGCTGGTTGGGGATGTCACTGTCCATGAACACCTGGGGAATAGTGACCACAATATAGTGACTTTTAGCTTAAAGTGTAGAAAAGAAAAACATGTTGGGAGGGCAAAAACTCTTAATTTTAAAAGTGCCAATTTTCCTGGGTTAAGGGCTGAACTTCAGGGCATAGACTGGGAGCGGCTGCTGTCACATACTGATACAGCTAATAAATGGGAAATCTTCAAATCCACATTAAATAACTGTACTGCCAAATATATTCCTATGGGTAACAAATATAAACAGTTAAAATCAAATCCCACATGGCTTACAACCGAGGTTAGAAGGGCTATAAATGAGAAAAAAGGGGCATTCAAAAAATACAAATCAGAGGGGTCAGCTTTAGCCTTTAAACATTACAAAGAAGTCAACAAAACCTGTAAAAATGTAATAAAAGCAGCAAAAATTCACAATGAAAGGCAGGTAGCTATAGATAGCAAAAGAAACCCCAAAAAATTCTTCAAATATATTAATGCAAAAAAAACAAGGTCAGAGCATGTAGGACCCCTAAATAATGGTGACGGGGAGTTAATAACTGGGGATCAGGAGAAAGCTGAGTTACTTAATGGCTTCTTCAGTTCTGTATATACAAAAGAGGATGGAACTGTGGTGGGTGGGGCCAGTACTGAGGTGGGTGGGACCAGTGCTGCGAACACATGTAATGTACTGAACTGGTTTACTATAGATATGGTCCAAGATAAATTAAATAAACTCAATGTAGCCAGAGCTCCAGGGCCTGATGGATTACACCCCAGAGTTCTTAGGGAACTCAGTTCTGTAATTTCTCTACCCTTGTATGAAATATTCATTGATTCTTTGCTTACTGGTATTGTGCCGAGGGACTGGCGTAAGGCAAATGTAGTGCCGATTTTCAAAAAGGGCTCTCGAACTTCCCCAGGTAACTACAGACCTGTAAGCTTAACGTCCATTGTGGGGAAACTATTTGAGGGGCTTATAAGGGACTACATCCAGGAATATGTAGTGGCTAATAGTATTATAAGTGATAACCAGCATGGTTTTACTAAGGACAGAAGCTGTCAAACCAACCTGATATGTTTCTACGAAGAGGTGAGTAGAAGCCTGGATGGGGGCGCAGCTGTGGATATCGTGTACCTGGATTTTGCTAAAGCGTTTGACACAGTTCCTCATGGACGTCTGATGGGTAAGTTAAAGTCTATCGGTTTGGAAAGTTTAATGTGTAACTGGATTGAAAACTGGCTTAATAATCGTACCCAGAGAGTGGTGGTCAATAATTCCTACTCCGAATGGTCCCCGATAATAAGTGGTGTACCCCAAGGGTCAGTACTGGGCCCTCTTCTGTTTAACTTGTTTATTAATGATATTGAGAATGGAATTAACAGCAATGTTTCTATCTTTGCAGATGACACCAAGCTTTGTAGTACAGTACAGTCTATGGAGGATGTGCAGATGTTACAGGATGACTTAGACACACTGAGTGTTTGGGCGTCCACTTGGCAAATGAGGTTCAATGTGGATAAATGTAAAGTTATGCACCTGGGTACTAATAACCCGCATGCATCATATGTCCTAGGGGGAGTTACTCTGAGAGAGTCGCTGATGGAGAAGGATCTGGGTGTACTTGTAGATAATAGACTACAGAACAGCACACAATGTCAGGCAGCTGCTTCTAAGGCCAGCAGGATATTGTCATGCATTAAAACAGGCATGGACTCACGGGACAGGGATATAATATTACCGCTCTATAAAGCCTTGGTGCGGCCTCATCTGGAGTTTGCCGTCCAGTTTTGGAACCCGATTCATAAAAAGGACGTTCTAGAGCTGGAGAGGGTACAAAGACGGGCAACTAAACTAATAAGGGGAATGGAACATCTTAGTTATGAGGAGAGATTAAAAGAATTACATTTGTTTAGTCTGGAGAAGAGACGTTTAAGGGGAGATATGATTAACTTATTTAAATATATAAATGGTCCCTACAAGAAATATGGGGAAAAGATGTTCCAGGTAAAACCCCCTCAAAGGACAAGGGGGCATTGCCTCCGCCTGGAGAAAAAAAGGTTCAATCTCCGGAGGCGACAAGCCTTCTTTACCATGAGAACTGTGAATCTGTGGAACAGTCTACCACAGGATCTGGTCACAGCAAAAACAGTAGAGGGCTTCAAAACGGGGCTAGACAAGTTCTTAGACAAAATAATATAAATGCATATGTATAGAACCTATCACCCCTCCCCCTTCCCTGTATCCATCCCCTCCTTGGTTGAACTTGATGGACATGTGTCTTTTTTTTAACCGTATTAACTATGTAACTACTATGTAACTATTTGGCTGTTGGCTTGGCTTATGCCTTCCAAGGCTTATTTAAAGATTTCCCTATGTGCAGGTGCTTTGTCATTCAACGTCAGTGCACTCCTGCTTGGTTGCTGTAGCCACTATGTAGTTTCCTACCCCTGGTCTGCTGCTTGCTTGCCCTTACCTTGTTTCTGTTTCATTCTGATGGCCAGCACATGTGGGTCTTGCCTGCTGATTTTCATGAATCAGTTTGAAAGTACTACAACTCCAATCCTCTGCAGTATTTATCCTTGTGAGTAGGCGCTGAGCAGGTAATGTATGCTGGGGGCAGGGCCTGCAGGCTGCGGACAGCCGGCGGTGGGGGGGGGGGGGGGGTTAAAGGGGCCGGGCCTTTTCATCACGGCTGACCCTTATCACTACCTACATCATCTGTTGGTGTTTTATCGCTTGGGCCCCATACACCACAGACTGACAGCTGAATCTAAGTCTAAGGTGTTAAGTCTAAGGTATGTTAAGATAATAAGAAAGGAGATAATAGAAGGGTAGGCTAGACCAGATGGTCTTTTTCTGCTGAAAATCTTCTTTTTTTTTGTCCTCAGTAGACTATAGGTCCCTATACACTTTATACCTATGTCGGTCGAACCTGACATATAGGGGTCTTCTAAAGCCCCTATTTCACGGGTCGTTTACAGGAGCAAACGAGCGCTCTCAGCGCTCGTTTGCTCCTCGTTCCCCGTTTGCTGCCGCCGCTATTCAACGCGGCAGCAGCGAGCAGGTGAGTGCGGGAGGGGCGGGGGAGCTGCGGGGGGGCTGCCCGGGTGATCGCTGATCGTCCGGGCAGCCCATAGGATATAGCAGCGTCTGCTGCCGATGCTCCTTTTCAACGGAGCGACAGCAGCAGATCGTTGCTATATCAGAACGATGTCGGCTGATCGTTGCACTCTATTCCACGGCACGATTATCGTCCGTAGCGGCCGATATCGGCCGAATACGGAGGATAATCGTTCCGTGGAATAGGGCCTTTAGACTCCACCAACAGATGACATCAGTAGAGATAAGGGTTGAGCATGATGGACTTTCACTGCCCAAGCTACCTGGCGACGACTTACTTCTCCCCATAGAAAAGCCGAACCTTTATGTGTATGGTGAGAACAGGAGAGATAACTGGTGGGCAAGTTTTTTTTTTCTTTTCCGATAGTTATTAAAGGTGTATGCCCACCAACACCATCATTACAGTCAACTTGGCTATAATACTATGGTGAGAAAATGTGAATAGAGTAGTTCCATTTCCTAACCCCAGAAAGGCATTTATTGTATAGGGCTAATCTGTGCTAGACACGACTGAAATCCCATCTATACTGCTATTATAGAGACGACTCCATAGCTTGAAACCAAATGTGTTGAAATTAGAAAGGTACAAAGAGCAGCTGAATGCTCTCATTGTGATATAGAGCAAAAGCAAATCTGTTTTACTGGTAGAAAACCGAATGTAGACCCTTCTCAGACTGACTGCTTCTTCTGTTTGGAAACAAGTGCTGTCCAATGAGTTTAAATACAGTATATACGGAACATAAAGTTGATTATATATGAGCCATGAGTCACTGCTAGGTACAGCGTGTGAGGGCGTCCTTGGCTAATGCGGAAAGCAGCAACAGGAATAGTTCCCATAGCTTGCTGTCGGATGTGCATAGCGAGCTAATTTAGCCTTGGGGTCAAAACTATTGAAGAATTCTGTGTTCACTGCTGTGTAAAATTGTGTGCAGTGTGATAACAATAATAAATACGTATGTATAATACAGCGGCTTTCTAATTGGCCAGAGCTGTTCTACACTATTAGCAGATTGTTGCCTGGACCGAGCTCTCCATGGTTAAATAACACAGTGCTCCATACAGATACCTCCATATAGCCGCCGAAACCAAAGACCTTCAACAGCATTAAAATTCATTCCAAAAATACAGCACTAACTGAGGTATAATTTTATGCAAATATCATTTCTTTAGCTGACTATACATTGCAGGAAATTTCCTACATTGTGGTGATAAGTGTATTCTAAGCCTCCTCTTATTATATCCTGATCTGTGAGCACCTGCAGATTAATATTAGCTCCTATTAAATATTCCCGGGCAGGAAGTCACCCGTATTTTCCATGCTCGTGTCTTCTAGCAGCACATACTATTCTCTGATCAGTCTATGTATTTGTTTGCTTGGTTCCAAGTACAACAGCATTTCTTGCCTGTGCAAGATAAAGAACCGCATTGTTTTACATGGCTGTTTATCAATATTTCCATATAAAACAATCCTTATTGTTGTCAGATGATAGATACAGCAATGCAATAAAGCTTTTTTTTCAGGCCCTGTTCTTCAGCTCATGCATTGCTTGCTTTTGTTCTAGCCGATATGGGGTGTAGACCGTATTTCAACATTCATAGTCATCTTGTTATGTGTGGTTGAGGATTTGCATGTGAAAGTCATCTGCAGAGTCTCCTGGAAAACCTTCCTGCCCGGAGAGCCGACGCACTTCCAGAAACACCAGTGTGAGATGTGTGCCCTAAATCATGAGAATATGTCTACCGGAGTGTGCCTTATTTGCATCTTTGCATGTATTTATCTCCAGTGAAGCTTGATAAAAAGCTGTCATGTTAAACGCAGAATATGCTACCAAAATACAAAAAACATTACGGGAGGGGGACTTTGTACGGCATCATTTACATTTTAGATTCTCCCAGTTTTAACCCCTTCTTTGGAAAAAGGAAGGATATATTTAAGTGAAATGTGTTAGACCTTGTAATTCTACAAAAAAAAATAAATCATGTAATCATGATAAATGTATTGTAAAAACTTTTCTCATATACAGTGGTACCTTGGTTAAAGAGTAACTTGGATTAAGAGCGTTTTGCAAGAGCTCACAGTTTTTCAAAATTGTAACTTGGTTTAAGAGCATTGCTTTGGTGTAAGAGCTCCCTGTACTGGGTGGTAGGGGGAGTGGGGGAGAGGCATGGTCTGCATAGCGGGGTCTACAGCACTGTACTCTGACCCAGGAAGTCTCCCTTACCTTCCAAATCATGGCAGATCTGTCAGTCCTTGTGTTTCCCATTCTCTCCATTCCTGCTATAAGTTGCCAGCACTCACACTCAGCTATTCACACTGCTGTATATAAAGTTTCTGTCTCTGTCCTTCTGCACAGCTCTGTGATTCTCACTTCCTGATTGGTCTATGCTTAACACACACCCCTCCCCCATTGCTGTCCTGTGACCACACAGACCTCTGACAGCAGCCCTGCTTCTCTAGTCTAGCCTACTACTGCATTATGGGGATCTGCAGCTCCATCCTATATCTACAAATTGCTGCCGTTTTTTCAGGTTTATGCACTTACTATACATTATACGCCACATGCTGATGGCTATACTGTACAGTAACTTATATGACATTTTCAGCTGTTTCTCATTGTTTGTTTCATTTGTTTTACATGTTATTCAGAATAAAAAATCATTATTTTGGGGATGTGGAACCAATTGTCTGCATTTCAGTGATTTCTTATGGGAAAATCTGCTTTGGTTTAAGAGTGTATTTGGATTACAAGCACGGTCCCGGAACAAATTAGGCTTGTAATCCAAGGCACCACTGTATCTCAATGGCTTTGACAATGTCTAGGGAAGGGTTAGGGTTAGGCTGGCTAAGAGGAATTCTGAAATGGGAAAAGGGGAGCATATCAGCTATTGTGAATGGTGGATTCTGTGTTATCTATACACTAGCATCACCTTTCACCAGTTGTAAGGTGGAGTGAAATAAAATGTGTCTAAATGTGGCCATATACCCAATAGATAAAAGTAGGCTGATGGTTAAACAACCCTCGAACAAATGATTGTCCGATGAAAAATTGTTTCTAAGACACAGTCATACACATTTAGCATTATTTAGGGTACTATTACACGAATCGATTTTTCGGCGATCAACGATTAACGATAAACGGACTCCAACGACCGCTTTGGCGAACGACCTGAAATCGTTCACCTAATTGCACGGAATGATGATTGTTACTTATGATCGTTATTGCATTTATTCTGTGGCCGCTACTTCATTCGCTGCTACTGCGAACCACCGAATGACCTCTTATTACATGCGAACGATTTGCAAGCGATCAACTATAAAAATAGGTCCAAATTCTATTAAGCAACCAACAATCCGCAGTGTACCCCTCCCCTACTGTGCTGTGCCAAACATTCCTATGTATGGGGAGGACGGGAAAGGTAATTGTCAGCCAAACTGTTGAGAACTGTAAGTCCTACCAGCATTAATGTGAGATAGGATTCAAAAAGTAATTTTAAATCTACGGGGTAGATGATGAGTTTGCCTAAAGCTTGTAGCATCTGGAAACAATAAAGACCCTAAAGGCCCTATTACACAGAGCGGTTATCTGCCAAATTAGGCAGATATCCCCCCCATGTTATATGCTTGCTCGCTCATCGACTGATTGCTGTCTTTCAACGTTTAAAAATAATCTTCTATCAGAAGCATATCTCTCCGTGTAATAGAAGATGCGCAGCCCATGGCTGAATAAAAGGAAGGGCTGGGTTGCTACCCTTCCGTTTGAAACACTTATCAAACCAGATACCTGTTGTGCACCCCTATCTTTTCTCATAAAAGGGAGGGCTGCACGGACATTGATGGCTGCACGATTATCACGCCGTCTAATAGGCTCCGTAAGCACGTGTGGTGTCCTACCACGGGTGAAGACTAATTCAAGTGCTCTTCTTCTTCTTCTAAGTATTCTACTCCATTCTCCTCCAGCAAAGCACAGTACTACATGGGTTGAGAATCTCACGGCACCCTCCTTTCTGCCACTCTGCTTCTTATATCACTCAGCACAGCTCAACCAACACGACTATATCCTACATCGCACTTCTTCTACAGATCAGGTTGTTGTATTGTCAAGTATTTTTTGGGAACTTTTGCAAAGTGTGTTCTCAAGTGCTTTATCCAGAGAAACCTCATATCTTTGACTCTGTATTACCTGCTGCATGTTTGCAAATAGTAAACCGTCTTAACTCTACACAAAAAAAAGACTCTGTGATTATTCACAACCCACTGACACAGCACACACCGCAACCTTGGGACACTTCCCCTTTCTGTGGGTGGCAGGTCCTACCATCCGGGAGGGTCACTACACCACTCTGGCCATCCATAATATTATCCCAAGGGACCCAATAGCAACTCAGCAGGACACTGACCACAGGGGAAATGGATACAACCGACCTTGTCAAATAAAGGCAGGCGTGCCATCACACCTGTGTGCCCAACCGGCACTGGCATCCCAAGTTAACACCTCAAGGTCCGGCTATATCTCAGCCATCCACCATCGGAGTGGAGTACACCACACACGCTTGTTTAAACTGACACTGTCACCTCCTTTTTGCATTCTGACATCTCTACACAGGTGTAAAGGGTAAATTTAGCAGTTTTTATTCCTTATTTTTATCATACATCATGGTGCTTGTTCAAGTAAAAAGTCATCTTTTATCAACTGCAGATTGGGTTAAGTGGGCGGGGCCTCGCGGCATTAGCGCCACTTAGCCCCGCCGACAACGCCACAGTTGGCCCCGCCCCCTTGCCGGCCATTGGAACAGGCTCTCCGAAAGGTCTAGACCCCACGCCCTTTACCTCGACCAACCAATGGGCGTCAAGGGGGCGGGATCAACTGTGGTGTTGTGGGCGGGGCTAAGTGGCGCTAATGCCACAAGGCCACGCCCACTTAATACAATCTGCAGTTGATAAAAGATGACTTTTTACTTGAACAAGCACCATGACGTAAGATATTAAATAAGGTATGAAAAACGCTAAATTTACCCTTTACACCTGTGTAGAGATGTCAGAATGCACAAAGGGGGCGACAGTGTCACTTTAAAAGGCTTTTCCCTCTTATGAATCTAATCACTTCCTGGTTTCCTCTCTGAACTGTGACCCTGTTGTTGCCGTGCAACAGTGCACACTTTTCTACAATTCACCTTGCTTGCAGGCTCAGTGAGACTCACTGCCAGTACTTCCTTGAGATTGCAGCTGATCTGAGCATGCCCATCCCAGCTTATTGGGCCCTAACCAAGGGCAGCGGGGTATCAAACAATGCAGGCACATGGGGTATAAGTAAGGCAAAGTTCACACTCCGTGTATGCCTTCCATCACATATATCAGCTGATCCTTCTGCTGAGAACAGAACACTGACGCATACTGTGGTGTATAATAGTGACGTCCGTTTATTCAGTGGCCCGAATGGCCCATTTCTGCTGATATCTATTAATTTTATTGGAGTCCTAAAGTAGGGCTTACCAGCTGAAATCAGGCTGAGCGTCACTAGGTCACTCTGTTTGGGCCTTTGAAATGAATGGGCCCCGCTGCTGTATCCCGATGTATCCCATCCTTGGAAGGATGCTGACAGATACCTGTGACATAAGACACAAACCTAAGTTTATTACCCCTAAACATTTTCAGAAATGCTTGTAGGTCTGGAATATGTTTAATTTCACATAATGCATCAGTCTAGACTTCAGTCCTCCATACACATTAGACAATCAGTCTACACATTAGACTGATTTTGGTGGGACCAGCCAACTGTCTGGTGTATAGGTGGTCACTCGACTGCCTAATCCTTTTTGTCTGAGGAAGATAAGCTGCTGGCAGAACAGTCTGGGAGCGGCTTACTCCTCCTCTTTTCAGGCAAAACACATGAACGCTCGGCTGAGCCAAGCACTCATGTATGTTCAGAAGAGATAGCTTTTGGCTGGACAAAAGGTTTGGCTGACAGCTATGGTATGTGAAGGACCCCCACTGATGCTGACTAGAGATGAGCGAACCGGGTTCGGGTTCGAGTCGATCTGAACCCGAACATTCGGTATTTGATTAGCTGGGGCTGCTGAACTTGGATAAAGCTCTAAGGTTGTCTGGAAAACATGGATACAGCCAATGACTATATCCATGTTTTCCACATAGCCTTAGGGCTTTATCCAACTTCAGCAGCCACCGCTAATCAAATGCCGAAAGTTCGGGTTCAGATCGACTTGAGCATGCTCGAGGTTCGCTCATCTCTAATGCTAATGCGATGGCATGTTCTAGTGATATGCCACCATTTTAGTGGGAGTACCTTTTCAATCACCTTCTAAACTGTTGTCCTTTTTTTAGATGAAACATATAGGTCAAAATACTTACAAGAGAATTATGGAGCAAGCTGAACGGCCTACCTTTATGTACAAATCTGAAGGACAGAGTAGTTTAGACTTAAAAGGGACGGACCACCCCCGCATGTAAGAGTCAATTCCATTATTCACACACTTGGCTTAAACTACAGACACCGTGCAGCAGCCTGTTCCCTGGCCAAAGAGTAAGTCATCATGATTGAATGTGATGTTCACTATCCATTAAGTGCCGTTCCCTTCATCCAGGCTTGCACTGCTACATGAGATTGGCTTTTCCAGGGTAGAATCATATGGAGTATCAGAACAACTGATGATACCTTTTATGTTATAAACTATCTAGTTTTAGCTGGAGTTAACAGCATTTACAGCAAGCACATGGAGCACATGAAACTAGTCTCTGGAGCTGAATCATTGACTTAAATGGGAGAGTGTTGTGGTCATGCTCTATGACCTATGCAGAGGTCATTGTGCAGGGATGGGGAGGAAGGGAGCTATGCCCTTATTATGAATAGTGGATCCACATATTGGTATCCCCTTTCATTGTAATCCTGGCAGTGACTGCTGAGAAGTGATCACTACAGTACAGAACGTGTAAGTTGCTAAAAAAAAACCCATATGTTTAACATTTTCTAACAATCCCCTAAAATATTTACTACTTATTAAGGATTATATAACAGGGCTAACTCACTAATGCTGGGCATAGCACGTCCCCACACAACCCTTTGTGCCCTTTCCCCTATCTCTGCTTTTTCTCACAATTTTCTGCCATCAGGCCTTAGGTTAGAATGCAGAATATGAATAACTTATGCTCTGTGCCCTAGCTGTCTTGTCTATGTTGTGCTATAATCTTTAAAATATTAATTTATTTGAGATTTAATGGTTTTGTTTTTTGTATCTTCAGAAATATAATATTCAAAACTGGAACAATGACTAAAAGTACCAATGTCATTTCAAAAAACTTTTATTATGTCCGCGAGACTTGTCAAAATTTTTGATCGATCCGGACCTTGACTGATTGTGAGAATGAGCCTGGGGATGTCCGCGCTTAGAGTGGTCCTCTACTGCCCCTCCAGCTCACGTGATAAATCAGACTCAGTCTATGAAAGTCTATGAGGCCATCTTTTCTCACGGACACAGAGCGAGAAGCGGACCATCACGATCAGTCAGGGCCTGAACACCCAGACCAATCAAAACTTTTTACATGTCTCTCTGAAATGTCAAAAATTTCAGAAACAACACTAACATTAAGTACTAATCAAGATTTTGTAAAGACAATAGCTGAAAAATATATGGACAATAGAGATGAGCGAACCTTGAGGACGATGGGGTTTGTCTGAACCCGAGCGTGTGGCATTTGGTTACCAGTGGCTGCAGAAGTCGAATGCAGCTCTAGGGAGTCCTGGAAAACATAGATATACAGCCTATGGATGTGGTTTGGAGGAACCCAAGCGTGCTCGAGGTTCGATTAGTTCTAATGGGTAATATTATGTACAATGGTATTTTGTGTAGGACAGTGGGAAATCCAGAACATGCCTGAGTGGAGCACAAGATGAACCTACTGAGTCTCAAAACACCATAGTATATTATAGTCCCAATAAAATAGATGTATGTATAGGAATCTTCTCTGCATTCTGTGGAAAAATTCTACAAATACACTGGTACCTTGGTTTAAGAGCATTTTGGTTTAAGAGAGTTTTGGTTTAAGAGCTCACAGTTTTTCAAAATTGTGACTTGGTTTAAGAGCCTTGCTTTGGTTTAAGAACTCCCTGTACTGGGTGGGAGGGGAAGGGGAGAAGGGGCATGGTCTGCATAGCGGGGTCTACAGCCCTGTACTCTGACCCAGGAAGTCTCCCTTACCTTCCAAATCATAGCAGATCCACTTCAGGCTGGGGCTTACATCAGGGGACAGGACTATGGAGGTAATCTCTCCATAGCTGTAACCCCTCTCTCCCTGCAGTCTCTGTCAGTCCTGATTGGTCCATGCTGAACACCCACCCCCTTCCCCATTGCTGTCATGTGACCACACAGTCCTCTGATAGCAGCCCTGCTTTTCTATTATAGCCTGTTGTACTACGCTCCTGCATTATGGGGATCTGCAGTTCCATTCTGTATCTAGAAACTGCTGCTGTGTTATCAGGTTTATGTTCTTACTATACATTATACTCCACATGCTGATTGCTATACAGTACAGGTACTTATAATATCACATATTCAGCTATTTCGTTGTTTGTTTCATCTGTTCTACATGTTATTCAGAATAAAAAATCATTACGTTTGGGGTGTGGAACCAATTGTCTGCATATCAGTGATTTCATATGGGAAAATTTGCTTTGGTTTAAGAGTGGATGTGGATTACAAGCAAGGACCCGGAACGAATTATGCTGGTAATCCAAGGCACCACTGTAGTGTATTTTTGTCTTTTTTCTTTTTTGGTGTGTTTTTTTTTTAATTTATTTATTGTATTTCCTTTAAAATGCATGATTTTTTAAGGCATTTTACTTAGGCTTCTATTTAAAAGAAAAAAAAAGGATTTTGCATGTCTAAATTAAAAATGGAAATGCTTGTATAAAAACTTTTTACGGACCAAAAATTCAACACAATAAACAACGTATAAAGGAAGTCTAAAGCACAAGCTGGAAACCTCATTTGCAAAAAACATTGAGGTTGCAGATTTAGTGCCTGTTTGATGGCACGAAACCCTTCTCATAGCGGCCTCATTCCCTACACTGAGAGTATGCCAAACAGCAGCTGAACAGAATGTAAAGCAGGTCCATTATCTCGCAACCTTTTGGGTCGTGCAACCAGACAATGCTTCAAATATTCTGGGAAATCTACCACAGGAGATCACAAAAAGTAAATTCCTATGCCTGGCAAGGTCAAATCCCGACCAGGACTAAATCCAGATGAAACGCTAAGGAAGGATTTCAGGCAGGTTGTCTATGCTAAAACCCTTAAACATGTCACAGAAGAATTCCTCCCATTCAGAGCAAATGGCAAACAGAACAAATGTTTATGTGGAATTGTTTTTGCCAGAGGGGAACGAACTATAATTTTGTATTCTGGAAATGTAATTTTGGCTGAATTTTGCACAATAAATAATAGAAGGATAGAGTGATTTTCTTAGCACAGGCATGTCATGGATATGGTGTAATAGTGGTGGTTTTTACATAAGTGGTATGTGATTACTAACAGGGTGCTTATGTCTCGGCCGCACTAACATAATGCTTTATTTCAATGGTGTGTATAATGTATAAACTTCATAACATGATGAGGACAGGCAAAGCAAGGAGAAAAGGCAAGCGACCACATGATCTAATGAATAATTGATTCTCATGTTTGCTGTTTGTAGTCTAATATAGGCCAAAAACCAATGTTCCAATATGCGGATTATTCTCAGTTGCATCCTGTATGTAAAAATGTGTTGATACCAGAAAGTGAGGATGTTCCCAATCTCTTGGTGTTAATCTCTTGTTGATGGGACAAGTGTTTATATTAGTCCTTACACGGAGTTTTAAAAAAAGTATTTCCATCTAATTAAGGTGTCCACTATCCACAGATCGGTGGAGGTCTGACCAATGGGACCCTGCTGATCCTGAGAACAGGGAGATAGTTGTCCTGGAATGAATGGTCTGGGCCACACCTGCACAGTCACCACTCCATTTATTCTCTAGTTCTAGCCAATCAGTGACCAAGGTGGGAAACTGCTTCAGCCACTGATTGGCTGGGAGGCCTGCATAGTCATGACCAACTTCATGACACAAGGACCCAGAAGTGGCTGAACACTCGGACAGATCAGTAAGATACTGGAGGCGTTGCAGGAGCCAGGGAGGTAAGAGCACTTTATTATTTTCAAACGACCTATCCCTGGGCATGTATTCAAAAAGATCACTGCCCTGAAGTACCCCTTGGATTACAGGAATTGCATGAGTTATGTGTGGATTTTGTTGCAGATTCACTGAGGATTTCACTGCTATAGGCTATGTTCACACAACGTTTAACAGTGTCTGTTGCATAGCAACGGAGGCTGTTAAACTGCCGGCCGCGGGGGTGTATTCAGGACTCTGTATTGGCTGCAGGAACATTCTTTTTTTACAAATGACTTGCGGGCACTGCAAATAAAGTAACCATTCACTTCAATGCAAAGTGTAGCCATCAGCCGACTTTACATCGTGTGAACAGCTATTATTTTCAGGCACTGTTTGGTAAAGAACGGGCGTTAACATAATGATGTGTGCATACAGCGGAAGAAATTGCATTGACTTCAAAAGACCGGACGCTGATTCCATTGCAATCATCGTCCGTTCTTTACTCAAAAAGAATGTAGTGTGAACATAGCCACACACAGAAAGCAGTGAAATCAATCACAAATCTGCAGGGAAATCTTGCATCAGTTTTCATCTATGTGTATTTAACCAAAATGAGAGGAAATCATGTAATGCTGATTTTGAACAAAAATGTATAGCATGTTCTAATATATATATATATTTTTTTAAAAGAGTGTATGCTGGTTGTGGTGCAGGTCAAGCTGATCTGTTAGGATCAGGATAAGGACACACTCACTACAGATGCGCCCTTCAAAATGAAAACTCCACTATGTATGTGTTCATGTCCAAACCTAAGTTGATTTAATGACTAATATTTGCACAAGAAAAAATGTTTCCTCTTCCGAGCTGCTTGTACAAATTACAACCGTTGGAAGAATTCACGATACGTGCAACCCAAGTTAACACAAGGCTTTGTAGTCATTAGATGGTTGTGCGCCGGCTTTTGCTGTTTAGTAAGTGACATCAAGTAAGAGAAAGGGTGTGTAAGGATTTGCAGCAAGAAGGGGTTAAGATCTTCTGTGTGTCTCATTGCCAAAGCTCCAAAGGCCCTGGGGAACTGAGAATAAACAGAAGCCGCTGTTCTCATTTATCAGCGTATATATACATATATATATATACACACACACACAGGAATATCAGCCCTCGTCTCACTAGGCATGCCGCCTGCCAAAAAAATAAGAGGGGAGAGAGAGAGCATGGGGGCGCCAAGCGTACTACACCCAATGGACAACAAAAAGGTTATGACACCGTACCACAGTCTCTTTAAAAATCGATCTTGGCAATACAAGAAAGATGTAATAAATGGTCAGTGACAGGCTGTCGGTGCCCCCCCCCCCCCCCCTTGTCACTGTTATTGAATACACATTACTACATCGCTGCTACTCTTTTTCACTGTCATGTAAAAACTGTAGTACAGGACCTTGGAAATTCGGAGTCCCTGGAGTAATGCCATATTCTACACCCTTGGCCTCGCACTTCCGCCCCATGTTCTCCGACAATCTGGGACCTCCCCAGCTACTGTTTTCCAGCTGAAAGGGACAGTCTGTTTCTCAAAGATGTTAACCATTCCAGCTCTCCAGTGACATCATATATTTAGCATCATATATTTACCTCTAAGCTTAGCACATTTTATTGTACTAAGATATAGATAGATAGATAGATAGATAGATAGATAGATAGATAGATAGATAGGAGATAGATAGATAGATAGATAGATAGATAGATAGGAGATAGATAGATAGATAGATAGATAGATAGATAGATAGGAGATAGATAGATAGATAGGAGATAGATAGATAGATATATAGATAGATAGATAGATGATAGGAGATAGATAGATAGATAGATAGATAGATAGATAGATAGGAGATAGATAGATAGATAGATAGATAGATAGATAGGAGATAGATAGATAGATAGATAGGAGATAGATAGATAGATAGATAGATAGATAGATAGATAGATAGATAGATATCTTAGTAAAATTAGGTAATCTTTATTTACCAGAAACTATAATGGGGAGACTAGGGACCTATTTGATATATACCTATAGGTATACCTGTATACCTTTTATATATATATATATATATATATTATATATGTATTAAAAAGGTATACAGGTATACCTATAGGTATATATCAAATAGGTCCCTAGTCTCCCCATTATAGTTTCTGGTAAATAAAGATTACCTACATTTTATTTGGCCAAACCTCATTATTAGAAGTCTAGAATTAGATGGCTTCCATCTCAAATGCTCCTTCTTTTGCACATGACCCTATATTATACCTAACACACCTGTACATCTCCCACCCTTTCTCATAAAAATGCTTTCTTGTTTCACTAATAAACAAGTTATTTAGTTATGTTAGTATACACATCCCCTCTGATCTATCCACCTTTGGGCTATGTTCACACTACGTAAAACTACGGCCGTTGTTGCCGATGGCAACAACGGCCGTAGTTTTTGTGCAGTGGAAGGCTATGTTCACACGTCAAAAATGGAGAAAAAACGTCCGATTTCGTTATTAAAAAACGTCCGATTTCGCTATTTAGAAAAACGTCAGTTTTTGCAGCAATATAACTGACTTCAATGCAATTGCATTGAAGTCAGTGGGAAGACGGACGTCCTATGCACACAATGCATTGAAAATCGGACATTTTTGCCGCGGACGTCAAAATCATGAACATTATTTTCGGACGTTTTTTGCAAATAGCGGACGTTTTTTATTAGTTGTTCACACACAGTTCTTCTTTTGTCACCATTCTTTCTCCGTTTTTACTATTAAATTCAATGGATTTTTCAATTAAGTCACAACCAAAGGCCAATTAGTAACCCCAAACTAAAATAATGTGCAAACACCCGTCATTCCACTAAGGGGATGCCAGGCTTCAAAAAACGTCCGTTATTTTAGACTCAAAATAACGGACGTCATTTTAAACGGAGCTGAAAAAAACGTGTGAACATAGCCAAACACAGCCTATTAAGCAATGGCATCAGTGAATTCCGGCCGCAGAAAGACCTGTCAGTTCACACAGTGAAGCGAGCGGCTCCGGCCGCTCGCTTCACTGTGTGCTATGGTAAGCTCTGATGAGGGCGCACGCTAATGCGCCCGCATCAGAGCTCTGCGGCCGGAAATATCATCCGGCCGGTACTTAAGTACCGGCCAAGATGATCCGGCCGGTCTCAAACGTAGTGTGAACATAGCCATAATTAAAGGTAGAATTATGATATGTTCCCACTGTTGAACATATGTTCAGTCAGATTCCACACTGATTTCCACATGGATTCTCCCTCATAATCTGCCTGAACTGTGGTAGAAAAATACATCAGCCCCTTTTATTTCACTGTGGATCTCGGAGGTGAAGATAAAAGATTTAACTTCCTCCCCTCACGCAACCAGTGTCAAATTCCAAAAAACATGCTTTGCCTTAATAGAGTTCAAAAATATGCCTTGATAAGTGGTGCCAGTTTTTCATTTGAGGACACTAAGGGTACTATTACAGGAAGCGTTTTTTCGACGATCAACAATCTCAAAGGACCGCTATGGCGAACGACCTGAAATCGTTCACCCAATTACACGGAACGATAATCATTACTTATGATCGTTCCTGCGGTCGTCTTGTCGTCGCTATTGGGTTTGTCCCTACTGCGAACGACTGAATGACGCCTTATTCCATGCGAACAATTTGCAAACGATAAAAATAGGTCCAAATTCTGTAAAACTACTAATGATTTCTCGTTGGTCGTTTAATCATTGCCTATTACACTAAACGATTATCATTCAAATCCGAACGGTCTAACGATTTTTCGAACGATAATCGTCCCGTGTAAAAGGAACCTTAGGACCCCTTCACACTTCATGAAAATCTGTCAGTTTTTCTTATCAGGAATTCCTGTCAGGATTTCCTGACCAACAGGGTTACATTGAACACTGAAAACCTTCAGGATTTTTTCTTAAGGAAATTAGGTCAGGAACTTTTAGAACCTGTCCTGTTTCCATCAGGATTTCCTGAACGGATGCTCCCATAGAAGTCTACGGGAGCTTAGGAAATCCTGATGGCTTCTTCAATGTAAAAACTGATTACTGTCAGGAAATCTTGTATTTTTCTCCCATTTTTCCTTACCTTTTACCTGCTGTACCTCTTTACTTTCTGCCTTTTTGAAGGCTGCAGTGGAGGAGGAGATCCAATCACACCCTGTACCATTTACTTTTTTGAAATGTATGTGTTGGCAAACCCACAGTATGTTTTATTATGCTTCACTATGTTCTTGTAAGTTTATGGATTGTTCCAGAGACTTTGTTATATGATATTATACCATTGTGAAACGATTGTGGGTACTGTTGCTGTGTTTCCTCTGAAATTCCAAAATAAATAATAATAAAAAAATCTGCCTGGAATTTAGGACCCACTGATTTTAAGAAGTCTGGCAAGAATTTAATTTCTCATTCAAGAATTCATGCCAATTCTTTGATGGGAATTGATAAAAAATTTTTTAACTTTAGATGAAGTATGAAAGTCTCATTTCTTTGCCAGCCATTCCACCAACAAGCCATTCCACTACCAGCTATTCCTTTACCAGCCATGCATTATTACCAGCCATTCCATTACCATCCATTGCATCACCAGCCAATCTATTATTAGCCATTCCACTAACAGTTATTAATTTCCGGCCATCCATTATTACCAGCCATTCCACTACCAGCCATTCTCTTGGTTTTCTAAATTGTCCAAGGATCTTCCCAGTTTTTAAGATAGACCTTTAGGGTGCGTTCACACGTACAGGATCTGCAGCAGATTTGATGGCCCAGATTAGATTCAAAGAAAACCTGCAACTTCAAATCTGCTGCGGATCTTGTAGGTGTGAACACACCCTTAATAACTCACTACATTGCAAACTGTCCTATCCAGGTAACCCAAAATCTCTCCTGGCCTGCACCAACACTTTTTTTTAAGAGTTTTCACCTTCCCAAGGATTGTGCTGGGATTGTGGTATGAATGTAATTTCTTTATACCCATATGGTGTTAATGCCGAGCCTCTTCACGCAGAGCCTTTGATTCTTTACAACCTAAACATTACTATAACACACAGAAACATTTATTCTTTCCTCCAATCTTCATCTTACTCGTCCTCCACAGCTTTAGTAAGAAGCTGGAAAAAAGCTGCTTAAACATTCCTTTTCTTTAAGTGACTGGAACAAATGTTCTAAATCTAAGTACAAAGTCTGAGACACAAATTACATAATGTTGTGTTGGTGATATAGAGTAACCACTCTACTCCATATTTTATCTCCACCAATGATCTCTGCAATGTGAATCTTGGTTCTGAAAGTCTTTTAGTGTAGTGTCATTTCAAACAACTTCAGAAATCAATAGTACAAGTGATTATGAGAAAGTCTGTAATAGGTTTTCTTAGGCAAAAGAGCTTCCTTCTGTGCTCACAATGCTGTTTTCCCACCTCCCCCCCCCCCCCACCACACACACACACTTATCATAGGTTCATTATCAAGGCAAAGTCATCTAAGCCACAGAGAAACAAAGTGAAGACAGGTTTGAACTGCCCATTAAAGTCTATGGAAAGGGGAGGGGCTAAGGGGGATGAACGAGCAGGAAGAGGAGACAAGCAGTCTGTAAAATGTGCAGATTTTTTTGGCCAGAGTAAACTTTGGATTCAAATGTTAGGCTATAATATAATGTAATAATATATTTCTCTGGCGGAGCCCACTTCAGGGGAAGTTTTCCAACCACTGGTGGACCACTTCATCTCCATGACCTTGCTTGGGTCATAGCAGAAAAGCATAAGAAGCCATGAAATAAACTTCCCTGGACATGGACACATGAGTATTCGATGATGAATGGTAAGCTTTGTTAGGTAAGGAGCCAAGTCTGTGTGTTTACATATAATATGTGTTGTTTCCTAGAGATCTGTACCCTTGTAAATGACAAATTGCCACGTCGATTGTTACTATTCATTGCCTATCTATTGACCTGTTATCTGTGCGAGAAGCAATTATGATCCAAACAATTAGTAGCCACAGCTATGACTGGGTGGTTTGGAAACTGCTCCAACTGGGGACAGTCCCCTTTCTGTCGCTGAGTGACACTCATGGACTCTTTGTCCCAAGGATAACAGAGTGAAAGACAAGGGAAGACTTAATGGCCTGGTATTTGCCGAGGGTAAACAGCAGAGTTTGCTCACAAAATCCCCTCCTACCTCCTCTCTGCACCCTTTAAGCACTATACTGCTAGCCTGTTATGCAATGTGTTATGCGGAAATTACAAGGGTTAATCAGCATTTTTCTGTCCTCCCCGCTATCTTTGCTACATGTCCTCTTTACACACACCAACGATTTTACATGAAAAGATGTACAGATGGGTTTCATCCGCTTTTATTGTCCGACGTTCTCCACAGTTTGGGGATTACTGACATTTTTATCTACAGCATCGACAAACACCTGATAGGTGCAAAGTCACTAACCACGGAAATGAGGTTATCAGATCCGCAGGAAAAGCTGGCCAAAGCCGGAGAGTGACATTCAACCAAGGGTGACAATGCTATAGGTGAGAATGGCATTGCTATAAAAAAAACATGTTCATGACATATACTTTCTGCAGTGATTGTTGCATTGGATCTGCTTCCATAGGGTGCCTTATATGCAGTTCTGCAAATGGACGTGTTTTCAGTTGCAGTTTCAGGCAGCTGCAGTTTGTAGTGTGTTTTTATTTTAAGGAAAATTCCACTCAAACATAACTCTTGTTTCTACCCATGGTAAAATTTTCATGGTGACAATTCATTCCATACTTGTTATTATCTATTCAGTCTCCTTCCCCCAGTTCTGGGCGGCTGCTTTCTGCTGAAGACACAAAAATCTGTGTGTAAGTTTTTCTCTCTGTCTCTCCCTCCTCCTCCTCCTTCTGAGACAGCTGATGTTAAAGTCCCTGGCAGGCTTTGTAGTTTCTTTCATCTGTGATCAAGTTGCTGATAAACTATCTTGTGATTATCTCTCCGACATTAAAAAGTTGCAGATAGGTACTTGTTTATATCAGCCATCTTAAAAGGGAGGGGGAAGGAGAGAAAAACTTACATACAGTTTCCTGTGTCTACAGCAGAAAGCAGCAGCTTAGAACTGGGAGAAGGAGACTGAATAGATAATAACAAATATGGAATGAATTGTTAGTCTTATCACGGGCGGTAACATATAAAAAGTTACGTTTGAGTGCAATACCCCTTTAAGTCTATGTTTAGGCCCTTACAGCTTGCTGTAAGCTATAATTTTTTTTTTACACCCACTTGGTGCCCTTTTTTTTCCATAAATCGCCATAGTTTTTTTTACAGCTCAAAAAGTTTACATGCAAATGTGTGTTGCATTTTTCTGTGGTGTCTCAGAAAATCGCAACCAAAACCACATGAACTAAAACAAAAAAGTTAAAAAAGCAAGAAGCATTTTTTTTGCAAGCCATAATTATGCAATAAAAAAGTGTGCGTGAAGGAGGTCTTAAAGCTAGTTATTCCACAAACAGCTAGGTCATGAATAAAAATGCATCTGCCTTGCATGAGTCACATGCAGAACTTAACGTGGTGATAGTCTCCGATCCACTGGCACCCCACTGATCCGATACTGATGACCTATCCTGAGGATGGACCATCAATATGTTTTTACCAGAAACAATAAGGATGTCAGACATTTACTTTTACTTTAACTTATTTATGGACGTGCACAGATAATACATGTACAGGGTTGGTAAAATTAAAATTTCCCAACTCAGATGGCTTTTGAGAGTGTTCTTCTGCTTCAAATGAGACAAAAATCAGAAAACAGGCACTTTAGCTGATGGGCTTGCTGATAGGTGGTGATGTACCTATGCAAATCACGCTACAAATATGCCCCCCTTGGTTTTCAACAATGCTCTCCATTCGCAGAACAATTTTTCCACTGCAGAACGCACAGGGTCAGCTTTAATTGGTACAAAATGCCGAAATATGCTGTCCTTTAGATCTGATTCAGGTCTGTCATGGTTGACAGGGTCCTTTAAGAAACCGTATAACCAGAAGTCACATGGGGTTAGTTTGGGTGAGAAGTGAGGTGTTAAGAAATATTGGCGGATCACCCAATTCAAGCAAATATTATACTGTTATTGCTACAGCACCACCTATTGGTTAATTTTTGTGCTAGAATGTTTCACTTTTGTCTCATTTACAGTCCTTTTACACATACAGATAAATCGCTTAAGCACTCGTTTAGACATGAAGATAAAGTTTTAAAAAAAGTGGTTAAAACCATCGTAAATAAGATTGTGATTGGTTTCGTATTTACCATGAATTTCCGTAATTGTGTTCATATCCACATATTGTGAACGATGAGTGTTTACACAGAAAGACTTGGGAATGATTAACAATGATTTTGAGGTCAGTTTAAAAGATGCGATCAACGACATTGGAAGGCATTTTCATTCATTGTTTGATTGCCGCATGTACATTACCGCTTACATTAGTAAGATCTAATAATTTTTTTGCATGATAATCAGCCTGTGTAAAAGGCCCTTTAGAGAATGTGAGGTCATACATGACTTGGCTTCTATTCAGTATTCCTTGACTTTTTACACTGCTTTATATACCTGAAAGCACGGAAGCATAGCCGAGTTTATTTATAGGAATTAGAAGGGACAGATAGGATTCCACCTCGGAAATAGAGGGCCTCAATGTTCTGCACAGGGGAAAATTTGGTGGTAATATACAGCAAGCTGAGACTGTGCAGGACAGACCGGAATGCCGGGCATGAAGGGGAAAACTATTACAATATGAGACACAGAGATCATAAAGGAGAATGAGAACTCTAACATGTATATGCACTACTAACAGATGGACATGGATAACGCAAGGAAAGAAAAGTAAAATAGGTATGGAAAAGCCAATAATGTATCAATAAGGTCATACTAATAATGGCAATAATAGGGAAGTATGGCTACAGTGGGGCATATTATATACAGCACTGAAACTCATTTGATTCTCAAGACACCCCTTATATCAATGCGAATCTGGACAGAAAACACATTCGGCCATGTTCAAACAATGTATCTTTTACAGTTTGCAACAATGGCCATGATTAATGCAAAAGATACGTTGCATTTGAATGAATGGGATCCCGGACGAAGTGCATATACATACACGGCCAACCGGCAGCACGAAAAACTGACATGTCAGTTTTGTGTGGCCGCTATTCATTGAATAGCAACCGCACAGACATGTCAATTCACACAATGTAGAGTGTGACTTCAACGGCACTCTCCATTGTGTACAATGGTGAATTGGGATGCGTCAGCTGTTCGTTGCCATTTATTACACAAAGCCATTATTGGGTGTAATGATCGCTAATCGGCCAAATACGGTTCATAATCGCATTGAGTAATAGGGCCTTAAAAGTCTAATGCAAACGATCAGCTGATCAGCTGATCACCTGATCCAAAATTGTACCAAAAATCCTGACCACATTGCAACCTGTATTACATGTTTCCATCGAGTGAGAGAAATTAAGTAAAGCAAATTGGAAAAAGAGTGACTATAGCTTTTTTAGGAGTTTTTTTGGTGGGCGGTCCTACTCCGTGACCGACAGCTATCTCTAACCCTTTTTACACAAAACTGTATATCATCTCATCCTGCTCTATAGCGTAATTCAGGTAAATTGGAGAGCACTTTTATTGGTTCAATGGTGGCCAACCAGACAGAAAATCAAGTGCTTACTAGATAACTGGAACATACTAATTACACCACAACAAAGCTAAAGTTTAAATATCACAATTTTATTACAATTAAAATTCACATAAAAAATCTTTTTAGTGCCAACGGAATCCAGTAGTAAGTGACAGCCAAGACACCTCGATCTTACAAAATGTTGGAATATACCACTATATTGTGTAAACATCAGAAAAAATCAATGAATGTAACCATGCAGTGTATCCACATAGCCTCGCAGGATTACTAAATGCACTATCCAACTAATCCCACAATTATATGAAATGAATATACAAGATGCTTACCCATCATGTGTCTGGCGCCAATAACCCCGACGCATACTGTAGTTTACAACATTTAATTTTCATGATGATCACTTAATGTTTCGACTATGCCTACTTTATTATCATCCTCTTCAATACTGTCATCATCAGCCGTGAAGGTGACAATAACATCTGCTTAGTTCTCTATACTGTTTATTATGCTCGATGAGGGCCTGATGTAGCGTCATAGCTCATTTATCTAGCTAGTCCTCTATGACCCGCATCTAATGGGTCTCTCGCAGTTGCTGAAGCTCATTTAAAAGTGACAGCTAATATTTAGATCTAAATTCAGTATCAGGATTCTCTGGTGGGCCTAGGGGTCTGACACAATAAGCCATAAGGTCCGACAATAACCAAGCCCATTAGTAGCAGACTGTCTATCTAATCACATGCCACCAAGGTGTATTTCTTATGCTGTGATTCACAAATAACCTACTAGATCTTACTGATGTTTCGTCCTGTGCGTGCAATGATGACAAGGGAAATCACAGTGAAATTATTAGTGAACAGATCCATCTTCTTATGTTTTAGTGATGTGCCGTCTGAGGTCTATTAGATATACCAAGTTCTTTATGTCACTGAGTGATAGATCTGTCAATCTTGGAGGCCAGCATAACATTGTTTAAAAAGTTCTGTTAAAGTTTCATTCGGGTATCAGAAAACATTGCAAAAAAGGGGTCTGTGGAGCCTCAGTTGCAAGTCTCAAAACACGGGAATAGCCAGATATACCTTCAGGGAAGGAAAACCCATTGCCAAAGGGTTCTTTCAGATGGTGACATCACTGAACCACCCTGATACATAGCCCCTTAAGTCCCAATCGGTTGCGAGAAACATAAATGGTAATAAATATGGAACATAAATAGGGAAACACCAGGGTGGCCCCTTTTGCGTCAAAGTCTAACTCAGTTGCGAGTATTGCGACATGACAAGGGTTTACCAAAGCCAGGTATCTATCCACAGACAGCTGTTTCAAGCATTTTGCCCCTCATCAGTGTGGAGCAGGATTCTGGCTATCAGGGGCAAAGGAAATGGTAATGTGGACAATCCTACTAATAGACTATGTAGATCTCTACCTGTGGCATAATCCTCCTTTAACATGTCCAGATATGAGTGGACAGTGACAGTATACTTGCCATTGCACAGAACACATTATTTGCACTTGATAGGTGCATGTGGGTTTTGTGAGCCCCAAATTCTATCATTGTGGGGACTGACCATCACACTGAGAGAAAAGGTAGTCTCATCTTTGAAAAACATTCTGAGACAACACATCACTGATACAGTGGAGTCCATATCCAAGTATATATGGGCATGGGCCTAAACAGGACTGGACTACCGTATAGACATCAGCCATCAATGACATTTTTTTAAAACATTTGTAGATTACAGATAAAACTTAGCTAGTTTGTCTTTTGAAATTAATAAATGTCTCTTATTTTCTCTCGGTTGTGAATACCGAGGCTATAATTCTGCACTGTCCCATTTTTAATCACCCTGTATAAATGAGACTACTAACCCTAGCCTGCATATACAGTCTTGCCTTTGTATACAAAGCACTAGCTTAACTAATAAATCATCTGGTCATTTTTATTAGATATGTAATATAACAGCAAGCATTGCATAGCAGGTATTTAGATAGGAAAGGTCCATAAAAGTGGTCTTTCCTTTTTGTATAAGACACATTGCATTTGGGAACACTCCTCGTATTTAAGAATTATGGCTCTATAATGACTGGATCAGTCTTATGGTCTTACGGTATGAAGGGTCATCATGTCAAATAAAATACTGTAGTTCACATGTGGTATCGCGTGCAATGATATAGAGGTATGCTTCCCCTAAAAGAATGCAGTGCTTTAGGGAAGATGCGGTGCTTCAGGGCGGCACCATAATTAAGGAATATGTGATACTAATGGGGCTCATACGCTCTTTGTCCAATCACCCTTCCACCCTATACACTGGGCTCAGCTCTATGTCTTTTCAATGGGTACAGAGAAGTAGGTGGCCATACCACTTCAATAACTGATCATTTGGCCATCAGTTATCTTTCAAATCCGCTGCCTGTCCTCCCCATATGCAGGAAAGTTCAGCAAACCCGAGCATTCCTGTGTTCTCTATGGGGAGGGGAGGGTTAAGCCGCAGCCAGAGAGTTTTTTGACTCTCTGGCTATCTCCCTCAAAACAAAGGGGCCAGGCAGTGATTTTCCCTCATGGCCAACCCTTATTCCCACCGACATCATCTGTTGGTGGGGGGTCGGGAGAGCCCCATACACTAGTTAAAGGCCAAACCCACCGCTAGCAACGGGTATGGCCATCAGAAGTCTAAAGTGTATCGGGTCCTTAAAAGAGAAGTTCCATGAGACTAAAAATTAACAGAAAGGTAGGGGTGTGCAGGAACATAATAAAAAAAATTATACTTACCTGTCCCCGTGCCTTTGCTGTGCCACTCTAAGGTCCTTGACTGCCGTTGGCTGTCCTCTTTGGCCGTCATTCAGGTACAAAACTTGCTCCTACAGCTGATGCCTCACGGCCCAGCTGATGGACTGCCCACTCAGCCAGTCAGTGCCCCGCCCCAATCACTGATTGGCTGAGCAGGCAATCCATCAACCGTGATGTAGCAACCAGATAAGCTGCAGGAGTCCGGCGGCTGCCAGCCAGACCAGGTTGTGGTGCTAGGATAGGTAGGTATACTTTGTTTATTATGTTCCCATACCCCCTGCCTTTCTATCATTTTTTAGTTTCATGGGACTTCTCCTTTAGGCTGGGTTCACACACTGTATACTTCAGGCAGTATTTGGTCCTCAAGTCAGGTCCTCATAGCAACCAAAACCAGGAGTGGATTGAAAACACAGAAAGGCTCTGATCACACAATGTTGAAATTGAGTGGATGGCCGTCATATAAGGGTAAATAACTGCCATTATTTCAATATAACAGCCGTTGTTTTAAAATAACAGCAAAAATTTGCCATTAAATGACGGCCATCCACTCAATTACAACATTATGTGAACATAGCCTTTCTGTGTTTTCAATCCACTCCTGGTTTTGGTTGCTATACAGCCTCACAAATACAGCCTCAAATATACATAGTGTGAACCCAGCCTTAAGCTGCAGTCAGACACCTCTGTCCATAGTTTATCTCTAGGAAGAACAAAACAATTTGATGCAAGAATTTTACCTGACTGACTCAGCTATCCCTTCACCTTTACCTGTCAGAGAGGGTTCAGATGCCACCGTATGCATAAAATAGCTACCGTAGCTGGTCATGGCAATCTGTGGATTTGGCTCAACTTTCTCCAATGTGTATGGGGACGGTAAACACTCTCTGTGCCACCATATAGGCTCTATTGCATGTGCATAAGGCTTCTTTGCCGAAAAAGGAACAAAAAAACTATCTACACTTCTGATGTTGGAAAGACACTAAAGAAGAAGTTGTAGTATGATCCTAGTAACAATATAGCAACATTAAAAATACAAACATTTTTGGAACCAATAAACTCAAAAGCCCATTTCTATCTTTTCCGGTGGTCTATTAACCCAATCTCTCCGTTATCACTATCTTGGATGGATATAAGGAGATCCTTTTCATTTCCCTGTTCACCTACCACTTTTTGTAGTCCAAGGGTGTGCACCAACCAATGAACCAACTTTATATTTAAGCAAATAGATGGCAACACAAAGTATGTTACAGTCATAGTAAACATTGACACCTGCAGTATGCCAGTCCACATACACGCAATAAAGGTTTACTGGGAAACAATGATGAGAAATCTCACCTATTTATAGCAAGTTACTTTAGACTTTATAGGGAACAATTTTCCATTGGAAAAAAAAAACAGATTTCTATATAATTTGCCGATTTGCTTAATGAGACGCTGGAGGACCTTGTACAGATTATTATAAGTGTATTATAATTTTAAAGTTCACAGTTAAGACTGATTATATCAGTATTCTGGCCTTTCACCTATAACCTTTATGATTTATTATAGATTTCCAATAATTTCCAATAATATAAAATATCAGCAGTCTGCGATTTTTGGAAAAGTTGTCCAGAAAAAAATGGTCATGTCGGCAACCCCGATTAAAAGGTAAGCGCCTGATTCAAGGTGTTATACGGGTGCATAGTGAATTAGACAGATATTGTTTAAAGGAGCAGTAAAATTTAAGTTCATGTCAGATTGATTCTTCAAATGTTTTTGGGAAACCTGCACCAAGCATTCAATTCCCCTGCAGCACCTCCAGGGGGAATAAATTATTATGTTTGGACTTGCATATCCTCCACAGTAAGGGTCCTTTTACAAGGTCCCTTTCTCCTACCTAGCCAGAATCCTGCCCCACAATGATGAGGGGCAACACCCGAAACAGCTGTCTTTGGATGGATACCTGGCCTTGGTTTATCCCCTTGTCATTACATTGACTTATAGGGCCACTTAATATGGTGGTTTTCCGACAGGAGCCTCCCCTGGCTGGGTCCTTCCTGGAGAGATATCTGGCTAGTCCTGTGTTTCGAGACTCTTAAATGAGGCTCCACTGGCTCTTTTTTTTTTTGCATGTTCATGTTCTACAAGGTCTGTGCAAGGACGTGAACGAGCGTCAATCAGTGAGATTGTGGCTCATTTGCAGTGCCTCTAAGGGGCACCATAAACCTAGTAGCCATGCGATCCGTGACTCGTTCATGTAGCCATGGAAAATGACAGCATTGAAATGTATATATCCGTGCTGTCAGTTTCCAGATCACACAAGCAGTGGATAATTACCATCAGCACTGCTGTGTGATCCAGCAACCTTCTCTCTGGCTCTCCCGTCTTGCTCTCTGGCCACATCCTTATATATATATATCAGTGCTGTCAGTTTCCTTTTACTATCAGCCACACATTACTTGTTTACACAGGAAGATGTGCGGCCGATATCATTACAATTTAAAGCTAGCTCAAAAGATGCAATTAGCCGAGACATTAGCCTGCTCCTCGGCTGATTGCTGTCACTTTTACATGGCCCCATTATTGACTAAGGAGCATTTCTAGCAACACTCCTGGCCGATAATCAGCCCATGTAAAAGCCCCTTAAGAAAAGTGCTTTTTTTTCTCCTGTTATCAATAGAGAATGGTCCTAAAGGGTGTTAAAAAGGGTGCTTGAAAATAGGTATTCCAAATCACACAATGACTTTCTTGATAAAATAAATAAATAAAACAAATGCTTATTAAATGTAAAACATTCTAAAGCCCTCATGAGGGATATGCCTACTGCCCTATCCCAGGGAGAAAAAAATCCTTCCCAAATGAATGAGCCATGACAACATTATGTGACAGGAAGTTCCATAGTCTCACTGCTCTTACAGTAAAGAATCATTCATCTGTGCTGGTGGTGAAACCTTCTTTCCTCTAGACGTAGAGGATAAAAGAATCACTAGAAAGATCTTTGCACTGTTCATTCATATACATGTACATTGTGATCAGATCACCCTCTAAGCTACACCATACTTATAATATAATTCTTAAAATATTTTGTTAGCAACATTTTATATCCAGTTTCAAGCATTTTAATACTTATCATTAATATATGAGTGGTCTGTCAGGTATCATTGAAGCTTACTTGCAAAAAATTTTAAAAAGACACGCTCACCTAATGGGCACATGGTTTTGGCTGAATGTAGCCTGTAGCGTGACTCGACCATTGCCAGGGTAGTTGTACTCATTGAAATATTTAGGACTGAACCATATAATTTACTCTGCATTTCCTCTCCTTCTTAGGGAAATACAAAACCAGAAATGGGTCCAAGTGAAATAAAGTCAGAAACTAATTCTATTTTCAGACCAGCACAAACAAAAAACATAGGCAAAAAAATGTACCGGTAGCACCAAAGGTACTGTATATTAGTGGTATGGAAAAACTTTGGTTAACTCAAGGCAGAGATAGTCATTTAGTTAAAGGCAACCTGTCAAGTTAAAGAAGCGACCTGATCCACCAGCAACATGTTATAGAGTAGAATGAGCTGAACAAACTGATAAATAATGTTGTGGGGAAAATATTCAGTATAACTATTATTTTATTCATTGAAATCCCTGCTTATTCTAGGCTTAAAGTGAACGTGTCACCTGGAAATGCAATATCAAAGTGCTGACAATGTTACTGACATGTCAGAGAAGCCCTAACTGAACCTGACCCTCTGTCCCTGCCTACTTGACATACTGCCTTAGGCGGCAGACCCCAACTGACCAACTGGGTCATCGGGGGAGAGTAGTCCACAGTCAAAGCTACTGGGAACAGATAAGCCACAAAGCAGAACCAGAGAAGAGTCAGATAACAAGCCAAAGGGTTAGAACTGACAGAGCAATGAACAGGACAAAAACAGCCAAAGAGAAACCAAATAACAAGCCGATTTTAGAAAACACAGACGGGAGTGAAGTACAAAACCAAAGCTGAGGTCAGGAAAAACAAGTAAAAAGTTCAGGTGCACAGTAGTCAATAGAACAAGAACGCTAGTGTAGTGAGGTTAACCAGGGCCAGTGTCAACACTGGGCTTACCCGGGCAAGTGCAGGGACACTTTACAGTGAGGAGAGCAGCCTGAGAGGAAGAGGGAGAGGACTGAGCTGTAAGTGCTAAATGTTAGTGTCTAAGTGTGTCACTGTCAGTCAGTGTCAGTCAATAAGTGTCAGTCAGTGTCTGTGTTAGTCAATCAGTCAGTCAGTCAGATGATGGGTGCATAGTGGATGTTTGAGGGGCCAGCTGAGGCTCTGTCGCCTGAGGGCCTGCAAAAACCTGGAACAGCCCCTGAGGTTAACTGCCCCCAGCATCACTGGAAAGTCTTGGCTTTATGCATATAATATAAGGACCATTGGAAATTTATGGGAAGATAAGAGAAGGTCACTGCTGGATAACAGAGAAGGTTTTCGGAAATGATGCTTGTCAATTTGCATTAAATCATGCTGTACATTGTAAACCCATCTATCAATCTTTATCCTTCAGTAGCTCCATTTGATTCCTTTATGCTGGACAAGACTTTAATAATAAATTTTTTGGTTCCCTTCCAGGATCGTGATGTGATTCATGCCTTAGAATTCTGACTTAACAAACAAAAAAAGACTTTACGTTACTGGAAAGAGTTCAGAGCGGTGCAACCAAGTTAATAAACTGGATGGAAGATTTTCTATGAGGAAAGCAACGTTTATTTACTTAGAGAGGAAAAAAAGAGTCTACAGGGGAATATGGCAACATTATATAAATATATTCACGTTCAATACAATGGACCTTCCACTTTGTCATCACCATAGATGCCCAAAAGAGAGAAGGTCACGACTTGAGGTTAGAGGGAAGAAGCTGTCACCTGCAATGACTAAACATTGTTCATGGCAAGAGAGTGCAATTTAATATCAGGGGAGGTTTTAGTTGACAACACGGCAGATTGTGTTGAAAAGCTTAATGAGATAAGAGGACGAGAAGGACTCCATAAATGAAAACAGTAGAAAGTTCATCCAGGGAACATTTGGAAGACTGAAGCACTTTCCTATATTAAGGCAAAATCGAAAATCCTTAATTCATGTTGTTTCTCCTGGATGAGTAACAAGTGGATGTGTGAGAGGTTGATAGCCTTATAATTCACCGTTGGCAATGAAATACAATATTCTCTACACTCGTTTATGTTTTAGCCACTTTACTTCATTAACTGTATAGTTTACAAGAAAGCAGGAGAGTTGGAAGACAAGCAGATATTGTACCGCGAAACATGCTAAATATGGGATGAACGTGGTGGAATTATATGGAACCCATCAGAAAGGGATTTATTGAAAGTGAGAATGTGCATAATTCATGACAACGTCTTAGAGTAAAGTAAAGAGCCGGTGCAGGATTGTCCTGGAAATGTCTTGCACAGAAGAAGCCATGTGAGAGATTACAAGTGGAGGATAAGAAATGCAATGTAGACATCAGAGAAATGCCAGCCACAATGGGAATGACTTTTCATGGCTCATGTTAAGTGTCAAAGCCTAACTCCACTATACTCTTTTCCTTAGAAACTTGTTTAACACACCTGATATGATGGGGATTTTTTTTCCTATTTTATTCTTCTTTTTTATAATGAGCTATTCCTAGGTGCTTAGCAACAAAATGACATCTTCTCCCTGTAACCACCAGTTCTTTCTATTACAACAAAGCTCAGAAAGATTGCGCACAAGCTAATGGAGCTGCAGGGATGTTGGTAAGACTTTTGCAGAGGAAAGTAAATCCCATTCCTGTCTTCCATATTCCATATAGTGCAAGAGACCCTGTAGAAAAGATCTCTTAGAAAGAAATGTGTACTATCATCACCCACGTGGCTCCACTGCTCAATAGAGTTAGGTGTTTTTATTTGAGGCCACCATTCTCAAACAATTGGTTCCATTAGTTTCAGTGGCCGATATTCTAATTCTAATTCTAAGTCACTTGACTGTCATCTGGACTGTCCCCAATGCGCAATTCTAAATAAGCGGAGTGCTCAGGTTTAAGCCCCATTAAGAGAGGTAGTGACTGCATCCTCCGCAATCTTATTGCATAGTGGCAGTCTGCATATTGCCAATGGGGCGGTCAGTTGACCATTAATATATTGCTTTTGGTGGTAAATAAGGACCCAGGGAGAAAAAGAAAGCGCTGGAACCTTAGAAGCAGTGATTCCATATGGATTTGTACTTTCTAAAACGTTTAACACTCCTCCCCCTGCTCTTTTTTTTTTCAGTTTAAAAAAAAAAACTAGAAAGGAAAACATTTCCAAGAGAGAAGAGCAATGAGGTAAGATCCTACTTTTGGTCAAAAAAGAGGATCTTATATGATGTGAACGATGCTATAGTAATAAAGGGCATTATGGTTCATAGCTGTAAATTTGGGCATCGTTAACACATACAGGGTCAATTATTAAGACTGGCGCACTTGTATACCAGTCTGAAAACCCGCACCCCTCCCCCCAATGGATTTACTTAATACAGTCGGCCGCCCCTGCGCTAAGCGCAGGCATTGCCATTGCCTACTCCTAGATAGATTAGGCGCAGGGGGAGACCATGCCTTCTGACCACCCTGCCCCCCCCCCATCCTTCAGGTGATCGAGGGTTATAGCTGGCATATGTTTGTAAGAAGCCAAGAATCTGCGCCTTCACCCTGGTGGACACAACCTGCCCTTGACAATACCATGCACTATAACTATACAAAGTCCAACAGCACTAAAATGGACCAAGAATATCAAGCACCAAGTTAATCTCTCATATACTATATGCTTAAAGGGGTATTCTATCTGCACAGGATAGTGGTCCCAGAGATCAGATCCCCAAAAATCCTAAGAATGGAAGACAGATGTCTTTCAAATGAATGGAGCTGCAGCACACATGAGTGACCATCGGTCTGTTTATTCTCTTTGGGACTTCCAACATTGCCGCTCCATTCTTTCAGAGGACATTTGTCCTCTTTTATTGAGTTTTTTAAGTCAGTAGGGTTCCCAGCAGTCAGACTCCCCACTGATCTGCTAGCTATCCCCTATCATGTGAATAGGGGATAACTTTAGATAGGAATAGCCCTTTAAATTCACTTCTACTATTCATCATAGCCCTCTTATTATACTTGCTGAAGATCTAACATGTTTACCTCCAAATAGAACATTTCTGACTATTTTGTGAATGCTGATTACTCTAGCTGTTGGGACTTTTTCATGCATGCTGAAATGAGTAATGCTGGGATGAGTAATGCTGGAAAAAATTAGATTTTAATTAAAATAATGTCAGGCTAAAGCCAACCATAGACAGAACGATTATTGTTAGCTATGTGAGCGATTTTACAATCATTAACCATAATCTCTAATACTAAAAACAAATTATCCATGCCTCAAAAATGTGAATATGTCCAGAGCCTATACAAACAATTTTGGATTTTGTAAAAGAACAAATCCTAAATGAACGGATACAAACTGATGCTTTAAATCCTAAAGAAATTAATGGAATCTGTACTAAGTTTTAGTCAGGGGCGGATTACCTTTACCATAGGCCCCAGCTTTGGCCCCCCACCCCCACCCCACGGTTACTACGGCAGCACTAGCGTGGTGTTCATAGTACGGGAAAGATCATTTCATATTTACCAGGTACCTGTAAAGTTTTATGAAAAATGATTATCAGGCAGCCCTGTGCTCACTTGAATTTGGTGCCAAAATACCTTAACAGAGGCGCCATTATCTCCGCTCCCTGCTGTTTGTACCTGTGAATTAGGAGGCAGAGCTTCCTCATCCATCTCCAGCTTGAGCCCCAGTGTAATGTTATTCTATGGCACAAATCTGGAGACAGGTGTCATCAAGGGGTTAAAGTATAAAATAATGCACTAACCAACTCCCTCCCAGTTCAGTTAACAGCATTATACCAGACCTCAACCGGACCCCTAAATACAGAAACTGAACCCCAAAATTTATTCAGACCCCAAATTACACCAAAATACCTCACCCATTACTCACACACGCACACACTCACACTTTTTCCATAAACCTACTGTCTTGTGTCCCTACCCTTACCCCACAGACTGGTCACCCTGTATCCCCCTGCTCCCACCCCAGACTGGTCACCCTGTATCCCCCTGCTCCCACCCCAGACTGGTCACCCTGTATCCCCCTGCTCCCACCCCAGACTGGTCACCCTGTATCCTCCCGCCCACATCCTAGACTGGTCACCCTGTATAATCCCGCCCCCACCCTAGACTGGTCACCCTGTATCCTCCCGCCCCCACCCTAGACTAGTCACCCTGTATCCCCCTGCTCACACCCAAGTCTGGTCACAATGTATCCCCTGCTCACACCCAAGTCTGGTCACCATGTATCCCCCTGCTCACACCCCAGACTGGTTACCGTCTATCCCCCTCCCCTGTCCTCCCCTGCCCCTTTTCCACATGCCTGTAGCTTTGGTATTCTTCCTCCATAGTGCAGACTGTACAGGACCTGTGGTGACATCATAGTCACATGTTAAGGTACTTTAGTTTGTCCTCTAATGTTAATAAATTGTCTCCTGGCTGCAGTTTTGCCCTGATTTGTGCAAAATCCCTGTAAAAAACTGCTTTTTTTGGAAATTATGGCAGAACTTTGAGAGTATGTTTGGGTGTCCATGGGCCCCCAGGAGCAAACAAATGGGTAGGTAAGGAGTGGGTTACATTACCTATTTGCCAACATCAGAGCTCTCCTAAACTATACCCCTGATGGAAGGTTGCATTGGATCTGGTTGTACACAGATAAAATTAGCTACATTCCCAAATATTCCTCCCCCTCTCTTTGCAGCAACTTTGCAGTTGGTAATCTCTGTGGTCTGGTGCATCTACTCCATCCCCTTGCCCCAGCACGGCATCTACATGTATGTACAGCTCACGAAAGGGAAATAAAATCACCAAAAACTTCTGTCCTGGTTTGCACAAGATACATAGCACATCAGCCCTGCTCCTTATATTTTATGTGTTTTACTGGTTTATTATATAATGTGTGAAGCTTTCATTTACCTTACTACTAGCTTACTGGTAATGACAACCCCAGTATGTCACAATTAGTATCTGGTCTATATATATATACTGAAGCTCACATAAAAATATGTATCTATTACTCATATGCTCTAAATTTGCTGACGACTTCATTGTGCTGTGACAGGTTTTACCTAGAGAATGTAACGTTTAGAACACGTTTAACGGCATTATATTATAGCTGTCAGCACCCTAATGCTGCAGAACAGTCCTAGAGAATTCATTCAGTCCTTCAAATGTTCTTTCTTTTAAAGATAGCTGAAAGGCAAACTACAATGGCTGCGCTTTCAAATACATAACATATCAAACATTTGGTAACTACAATTATTAAGAAATAAAGGGCCCTGGACCCCTCATTCATGACTAGAATGAGCTACAATCTGACCACCAAAGATTCCGGAGTGAAGAACAACTGTAGATGGCATTTACTAGCTCATAATAGATGGCATTTTGGGCTATGTTGCCAGGATATGTTGGGATACCAGCAAAAAGGTATTATAACTAGAGATGAGCGAACCTGGAGCATGCTCAAGTCCATCCGAATCCGATCGTTCGGCATTTGATTAGCGGTGGCTGCTGAAGCTGGATAAAGCCCTAAGGCTATGTAGAAAACATGGATATAGTCATTGGCTGTATCCATGTTATCCAGACAACCTTAGAGCTTTATCCAACTTCAGCAGCCACCGCTAATCAAATGCCGAACGATCGGATTCGGATGGACTCGAACTCGAACCCGGTTCGCTCATCTCTAATTATAACGTACAGTGTGAGGTACCTGGAATATGTGAGGTAAATGGGGTCTTAGTAACTGCAATAGGATCTTGGGGTTAGTAGACATGTGAGCAGAGAGTGATTACTTCATTGCTAATAAAATATTCAAAGAATTCGAAGAAGTTTTATTTTTATTTTGGGCTTTGACATTTTGACAGGGAATTACATGTGTGGACGTTCAAACTACCCCAACGATGTCCTGCATAGCAAAAGTCCAGCTACTGGCCAGACCTAAATTTGCATCAATTGTAGTGTAGCAGCTGCTGTTTCTTCCTCCAAGGCTGTTTCTGCTCAGTCCCATAGGGTGTGCATGTGTTCTCTCTTCCCCTTATCCCCTAATAATAATAATAATAATATTTGTATAGTGCCAGCAGATTCCCTTATGGAGGCTTTAGGGCGCATACCAAAACCTGTCCCACACTTGTTCAGGCTCAGCAGTCTCCATTTAGGGCTGCCATGCCTGCTCTGTGCGTTTACCTAGGTCGATTATTGGCAGTGAGTGCTCCTGTCTGACTGTGTCAAAGTACCTTAAAGGAGAAGTCCCATGAAACTAGGAGGCAATGGGTGGGGGAAAATAATAAACAAAGCAAACTTACCTCTCCTCGTGCCCCATAGCGCTGCTCCCAGGTCCCATTGACAGTCGCCAGTAACCTGCAGCTCTCCTTGCTGCAACGTCACGTACCCAGCTGACTGAATACCCACCCAGCCAATCATTGACTGGTGTGAGACACTGCCCCATTCACTGACTGACTGAGCAGCAATCGCTCAGCCGGACCGTGATGTTGCAGCTACTGTAGGAAAGCCAGGTGACAAACTCGGTTCCCAGCTAAAGATAACATCTGGCGGCTGTCAACCCGACCCCGGAGCATCACAACGCAGGCATGGGGACGGGTGAGTTTACTTGTATATTATTTTCCCGCACTCCCCTGCCTCCTTGCTGTTTTTCAGTTTGTTGGAACTTTTTCTTTAAGCAATAGTGAGGTTTTCCATAGAAAAGGTCTGTACTACTGTATATTCTGTACTATTATCCTATGTTCTGATCTCCTGACTATGAACCCAAGCTGCCTGCCATGATGCTCCTGCCTATTTCTGATTTTCTTACTTCTCCACTTGCCCATGATCAATGCCTGGACTAAGATCTGTCTTTGCCGGATTCCTTGGTGCCTCTCTTGGTTCACTACCCAGCAGCTATCCACAATTGGATTACTCTTGGGAAGTGAACAATTAACCCTTACCAGCTAAGTGTAGCTACCACAACATGGGGTGTGATAAAGGGTAAAAATTTAGAGGGTACTTAAATTCTGCTCCTGGATGTGGCCCAATGCCATTACCTATATGACTACAGAATCAGGCTACACGTACGATTGTAGTCGGTTGTAACCACTGAACCACATAGGTATGCATTAAAGATGTACTTTTTTTTAAGCTGACACATTGTATACTTCAGATGCATTAGAGCAATTAAGTGGCAAATGTGCACATATCCTTTCAGATGCAATTAAAACTGAGGAAAACAGACTATATCCTATGATGGCATAAGCACTTACAGGAAAGGTCATACATTTATTCCAGAGCTTCTGGAAAGTGGATAAGAGCCTGAGACTAGCTCTGAGGTCCAGTGGGATCTTTAGACCATTGAGACTCATGTTTATATTTATATATCTATCCTTGTTGGAGGTTACGGAAATTAACTTTGAGATCTGATTCTCATTCTTTTGATCATTTTTGGAATGTAATCCAATGTAATAATATTCACTGTGCATCATTTATTCTGTTATAATTTAAAGGAGAAGTCCGGCCAGAACCATTTTTTTAAGTGCTAGGGAGGTTAAAAGAAATAACATGCTCTCCCCCCCCCCCCCCGGCCCAGTGTGAGGTCCGCTCAGCCAGTCAGTGGCCGTAGTAGGGTCCCGCCTCGGCTGCTGACTGGCGGAGTGGACCTCACGCGTCTCAACCCAGGTAACCGCTCAGGTGGCGGGGGACCAGAGCGTCGGTATGTGGCCACCAGTGCTGGAGCGGGGAAGTTAAGAGCACATTATTTCTTTTATCCTTCTTCTTTAATATTACAGTGATGACCATGCCAAAGAGTGAAACCCTATATCTGGACAGTCTAATGAACTTTAGGTCAACACTGCTTACTAGTAACTTTAACTAACTACAAGGGCCGACACCAGACGTGAAATAAGAATATTGGAGGCAAATAAATTATTTTGTCTATTTAGGCACACAGTGGCACATATAAGCCACACCCATTTTAATTAGGCCACACCCCTTTGTCAAGTAGTGCACACATGCTTTTCTTTTTTGTGGTAATTTACTGTAAAAATGTGCTTCATATGGCTATGTTCACACAACGTATATTTTTGTAAAACCACAGCCGTTGTACGACTGTGATTATTACGAGAATATACGTTACCTTGCCAGGGGCGGTCTTGGCATTTCTGGGGCCCCAAGCGAAGATATGTCTGGGGCCCCCCCCTCGACACGTGTTCCAAAACAATAGACCGCTGTATGTTGCCCCCAGTAGTATATACCCCTTGTGCGCTACCGCCAGTAATATATACTCCTTGTGTGCTGCCCCCAATAGTATATACCCCTTGTGTCCTGCCCCCAGTAGTTTATACCCCTTGTTTGCTTCCCCCAGTAGTATATATACCCCTGTGTGTTCCCCCAGTTATATATAGCCCCCAGTGTGCTCCCCCAGAATTATATAGACCTCCTGTGTGCTGCCCCAGTTGTATATAGACCCCCTGTGTGCTGCCCCTAGTTGTATATACCCCCTGTGTGCTCCCTCACTAGTATTTAGCCCCCCCCCCCTGTGTGCTCCCCCACTTGGATATAGACCTCCTGTGTGCTCCCCCACTTGGATATAGACCCCTGTGTGCTCCTTGAGTAGTATATAAACCCCCTGTGTGGGTCCCCCAGTAGTATATAGACCCCTGTGTGCCCCACCAGTATTATATAGACCCCTTGTGTGCTGCCCCAGTAGTATACAGACCCCTGTGTGCTACGCCAGTTATATATAGACCACCTGTGTGCCTGCTGACCTATTACATCAAAGAGCTCTTTTTGGTGCTTCTCTACCCCCCCCCTTCTTTACTCCCCCCCTTTTCTTTATGTCACCCCCCCCCCCCCTTTTTTTTTCTTTTTCCCTTCTGTGTCTTGTCCTTGTGTATATATGTGATGTCCTTGCACTGTTAGAGCTAACGGTTGTTGTCAGGCGCTAGTTCATTATTGTTTTCTCTGCATGATTCACAGATGAGTTCAAAGGGGCGCATTTGTCCCGCGGTTTTCATTTCGCATGTTTCGAGTTAATGTACCTGACTAAGATAATATGCATAGATATGTTGCGGTTCCATTGTTGATTGTTTACCACTTAAGCTCTTATGTGTAGAGCATATTGGCCTTTATATTTTCTTTTGTCTTCTGTAAAATATGAAAAACTTAATAAATTCAGAGTAAACATATATAGACCACCTGTGTGCCTCACAAGTAGTATATAGACCCCCTGTATGTTCCCCCAGTAGTATATAGACCCCCTGTGTGCCCCACCAGTAGTATATAGACCCCTGTGTGCTCCCCAAGTAGTATATAGCCCCCCTGTGTGCTCCCCCACTTGGATATAGACCTCCTGTGTGCTCTCCAAGTTGTATATAGACCCCATTCTGCTGCTCCAAGTAGTATATAGACCCCCTGTGTGCTGCCCTTAGTAGTATATAGACCCCTCTGTGAAGCCCCAGTAGTCTATAGCCCCCCTGTGTGCACCCCCCATTTATATAGACCCCCAATGTGCACTCCCCCAGTTAAACAGACCCCTGTGTGCTCCCCCTCCCATATAGTATATAACACAATAAAACAAACACTTATACTTACCTGGGTCCGGGCGTCTCCTCTTCTCTTCACTCTTGTGGCCACAGGAAGGGTTTTCCCTGCGATCACAAGAGGCCGCACTCCCCTTGTCCTGGCGCCGATGCTCCAGTGATATCACTGGAGCGCCGGCACCACAAGGACAAAGCTGCCACTTGTGACCGCAGGGAAAACCCTTCCTGCGGCCACAAGAGTGACTGACAGGAAGGGGGCCAATGTCTCCTGCCCTGTCAGTGCTGCTGCATGTAACTATGAGCGCTCATTACGAGTGCTCATAGTTACAGTTCAGATGGCAGCAGCGAGCGGGGCAGCGGCCCTGTCCAGCGGTCTTGAGCACAAAAGCAGGGCGTGGGGGCCCCCCTGTATGTTGGGGGCCCCAAGCGATCGCTTGGGGTGCTTGGTGCCAAAGACCGCCACTGTACCTTGCCTTATATGGGATCCCAGGCGGAGCGTATACACATATACGTATACACATATACGGAGTATACGCTCCGGCCGGGATCCCTAGCGGCACAGCAAACAACTGACATGTCAATGCAAACTGCGGAGCGAACAGCTCTGGCCACACGCTCCATAGTGTGCTGTGGGGAGTTCTGATGCGGGTGCGCACGGATGCACCCACATCAGAACTCTGCGGCTGCAAAGATCATCCGGTCAGGATGATCTTTTCAGAGACTGGCCGTTCCGTGACCTGGTCTCTTACATAGTCTGAAAATAGCCTATAAGTGCGCCAATTCTTTTTGTACAAACTATGCCAAAATTCGGGTGCATACACTTTTACTTATCCCCCCTGTGAACTTAGTTATATACTCAATATAAACTAATTTATAATATGCAGAGAGGTAAAGAACATTCATACACTGTAAGGGGGAAATATGTATTACTGTCACAATAGCCAAGAAATGGTTTATTGTGCTGTATCTATACTACCAATCAGAAAAATCCCACACTACTAACTCAAATACATTATATTGATTAAAACATGATAAAATATGACAACATGATAACTACCAAAGGATGGTCCACGACTGATAAACAAACAACAAGGAGGGAGTACAACTCTGAAACTGGTACCGTGTAGCAGGTAGCACGTTACATAACAATTTATAGCAAATTGCATCACAGTACAAAATGCATAGTAGTCATTAGGTACAGGAATTTATACCCTAAAGGGAGCATGTGCAAATCCGCAATTAAAGTGCATAGTATATGCCTGTAGCTGAGTAAACAGTACAGTAGATGGTCCAGAAATGGCCCCTGCCCTGACGCACATTTCGGCCTCATCCTTTCCTGTACCTGAAGAGTAACATACACTTTATCTGTACAGTGATGCAATTAACTATACATTGTTACGTTACGAGTTAGAAGCCCTCCTTGTTGTTTATTTACCAGTCGTATGTATTTGGTATTTGTCATCTTAACATATTTAATCATGTTTTAATCAATAAAATGTATTTGTGTATAATCTGTTAGTAGTATGGTATTTTTCTGATTGGTGGCTTAGTTATATACTCATACTGACTGTATGAATATAATGCCTATAAAGAGTGGACTTATTGTGTACTTTTTAAGGTTCTGTGCTACTGTCTTCGCAAGAAGTTTTTTGGTTATCACTTGGCCATCTGTATTTACCGCAAAGCCCCCAAAAATAGCTACATAGAAAATGAAAAGCCTACAACAAATTATAGGGAAAGAGAGTAATTCATATTTAGACCTATAGACTAGTAGACAAAGTGCAGGACAGGTCTGGGGATACTGCGCATATATAAGGAAACATATACAGTATGATAAGAATGTGAATGGAAGCCAAAGAGCAAAATGGGATCTAGATCCAGTGATAGAGAAATTCCAGACTGTTAGAGGTATCTACATTTCTAACCTTGCAGGACTTGCCCAGGATTTCTAAACACAGCATATATATTCGACGCTATGGCGCTTGCCATGGTACAGCCATATAATGAAAGAATAATTACCCTTCCGGCAATTTTTACATTTTTCATTTTATGATCTACAAAAGTTTATTGTGGAAACTGAAATACCAGAACAAACTTAGCTAACAATTGAATTACTACCAAGAGTTTAAAAGGTAACATAACAAAAGGTACTTACATGGGGCTGTTATTCCTTGGTGCTATGTATATTTACATAGAGTACTATTCTTTATTTTGCTCTGTCTCCCCATAAGCATATTATTTCAAATGAAGTTCTGACCAGTTCTAAAGGGGTTGTCTTGAGAGTAATTTTCATGTGTATATATGGCCAGGCTTTGGCTAAAAGGATAAAACACTTTGTACTCTCCTGCCCTGATCCCCTGCCACCACCATTCAGCAGCCCACTGCTCAGCACTTCCTTGTTTCAGTATTGACTCAACAACACTAAGCCAATCACTAGATAAGGCAGGTCACTGCGTTTGCCAGTGATTGCTTAAGACTCAGACCCAGAAGTGCTGAGCAGTGGGACTGGACACTATCCAAACAGCAGTGAAGGGGGACAACAAAAGTGAGTACACATTATTTTTTCCTGAGCCCAGTCTGACCACATTTACACCTAAAAAATAAGTCCCCAGACACTTTCTTTAAAGGCAACAGCAAATAAATTAATTTTTTGCTAAGTTTTGTCTACAGCATCTATGCAGACCGATGTGTCCTCATAGTTACAGACCACATATATACCCTCTCTGTGCTCCATCTTATTGATAAATGGGACTCTACTTTCTTAACTCAGCATACGATTTTGGAAAATAGGTTTTAAAGCAAGAAAGGCCCGTCAACTGTGGATGATACCTGTTTCACTGTGTGTTTTAGCAAACCTTTTAGGAATTAAGGGTTAAAATCCCTGGATTAAATCACGCTTTTACCAATGACATGGTTAACATGTCTGCACAGGATAGGTGACAGGGCCTATATACAAGTACATGGGATAAATGAATGTGCTGTCTAGAAACCTAGAAAATAATGAATATTTTCACTAAGCGTTGTAGCCCAGGCTGCCCTATAAAAGAACTGCGCACCATTAATATTTCCTCTAACTGTTATAGATTAGCTGTTAGTACACATTCTTCTATGGAAGACATGGGCAGCCACTTAACATCTGACATCTGCAGAATTATAGATTTACTGTGTTTACATACATTGCTCGGAGCTTTGTACGTTAACAAGTGTCAATGTATGTATTAAAAATTTCCTTTTGTCAAAAAGTATGCTAACTTACCTAAATATGCATCATTCATTGTCACATACTCTATAAAGGGGTTATCCAGCGCTACAAAAACATGGCCACTTTTCCCCCTACTGTTGTCTCCAGTTCAGGTGCAGTTTGCAATTAAAGGGGTTATCCAGCGCTACAAAAACATGGCCACTTTTCCCCTACTGTTGTCTCCAGTTTGGGTGGGGTTTCGAAACTCAGTTCCATTGAAGTAAATGGAGCTTAATTGCAAACTGCACCTGAACTGGAGACAACAGTAGGGGGAAAAGTGGCCATGTTTTTGTGGCGTTTTTGTGGCGTTTTTGTGGTTGTCCACTTGGACAGTTCATGTTTATTAGAAAAGAGCCACTAGGATGAGCTGGTGACATAGTGACCTGATGCAGGACCCCCGGTGATAAGTAAGAGATAACTAAAGAAAACAAATAGGAAGTGTTTAAAAGGGGAGAAAAAAATGTTTACAAATTAACTGGTGTCAGAAAGTTATACAGATTTGTAAATAACTTTAAAAAAAATCTCAAGTCTTCCAGTACTTATCAGCTGCTGTATGCCCTACAGGAAGTGGTGTATCATTCTGACACAGTGCTCTCCGCTGCCACCTCTGTCCATGTCAGGAACAAGCCAGAGCAGGAGAGTTTTTATGGGGATTTGCTACTGCTCTGGACAGTTCCTGACATGGACAGAGGTGGCAGCAGAGAGCATTGTTTCAGACTGGAAAGAATCCACCACTTCCTGCAGAACATACATCAGCTGATAAGTACTGGAAAATTTGAAATGTTTATATAGAAGTAATTCACAAATCTGGATAACTTTCTGACACTATTTGTTTTGAAAACATTTTTTCTTACTGTAGTACCCCTTTAACTACCCAGCAGTTGCCACCATGGCCAATCGAGGCATTATACAGTACACAAGCAATAGGCTTCCAGATAATGATTTCTAATTATTGTTACTCATATCATCATTTTAATGATAATTAATTGGTCAAGAGGTCCACATAGAATCAGATTAGCCTTAGTTGCCACAATCAAGACTGCATAGACATACAAAGCACATCAGTTTGCATTCACGTAAAATTAGCATTCAACCATCAGCAGACTCAGTATGGCTCAGCAGCCAAAACTGAAAAACTCTGGAAACCCGGTAAGCCCAATAATAATCTCAGACATAACAGTCTTTCTGGTAAATTGCAGACCTGTCAGATTGCCAGTCCAGGCCCTGGAGAAGCAACAGTTGTCTCATGTGTAAACCTGGCCATACACTTCAAAGAGCTGCCCGCCAAATGCTCATCTGGCCAACAGCGATTCCTCCCGACTCCCCCTCTATCCATCAGCATCACTAGCATCCTATTATAGAGCACATTTCTTATATGTTGTTAATATGATGTCACTCCTCTCCATCTCCGTGACTAGAAAGCATACCTCGAAGCTTAGAATTCACTGGAAAAAATTCTATGTTAACATGCCCCTGAATTCATCTGAATATAACAAATCATATGTAAGTAGGGGCCTGATATACCAGCCTGGTAAAAGAGAGAGATACATTAGAAAATCAGACACCCCAAATCATTAAAAGGAAATTAACATAAGGTTAGAAATATCTAACCTGCTGATACGTCCCTATAGCCCAGGGGGCGCTGAGTATGAAGGTAAGCTTCTTACTTTGATTCTCTGCACCATTGTAGTTTAATCCATATGCTAATTTGGTGGTTTGGTGCCCTGGGGGGAGAACAACCACCAACAGTGCACTGATGTGCCCCGTCAGGCCCACCCTTCCTAATGGATACTGGGTGGTGCTCTCTGGCACTCATCACTGCAGAGCGCTGGATGAATATTCATTAGAAGGGGCGAGCTGGCCACGAAAAGGGCACTGATAAGGTAAGAAACTTACTTTCATCCTCGGCGCCCTGCGCACTATAAGGACTTATCAGCAGGTTCCATGCTTCTAACTAGACATGAGTAAAGCAAAACTGGCAAAAAGGATGGGATAGGAGGGTGGATTGTGGGTTTGTTGTGATTTTGGGTAGATTGTGTGTGATTTTTTTGTGCGAGCTGTCAAGCCAGTATCCAGTTTACTAAGTAAGTGGTTATCTGTTGTGCATAATACAAAGCCACTGGGAGCAGTGAAGACAAAGTCCATATTATTAACTCATTGGGCGCTGTAAACTCATAGTGTGTTATACCAATTCGTTTGCATCAGTAAAGACGGCTAATTTAACTTCTGGGCTCTGTAAACTTGTAGTGTGTTATACCAATTCACTGGGATCAGTGAAGACAGTGTCCGACAGTGTCCTTACTGGAGTAAGATTCAGAGTGCTCCAGATGTCTGTTCTAGAGTCTTCTAGGACTAAGACATTGCCCCTGATGGAGCTGCTGCTTTAGAATGTCTACTGCTGTCCTGGGAGAAAGTGTCATTTGATGCCGCTAATCCACCGGCGTCCAATAATGTCAATGGAGAAAACCACGGATTCACCAACCGTTATTGCTGCCCTGGGAGTAAGCTTGATTTGATGCTGCTGGTCCACCAATGACCACTGCTGTCCTGGGAGAAAGTGTCATTTTACGATGCTGATCCACTAAGGTCCATTGCTGTCCATGAATGATTGACTGGCTGATTGACATTTTTTTAAATTGTCATTTTCCAATTTTTGACACAGTTACAACAATATCTGTTCAAAAAAATCGCTGCACTGAAATAGTCCTAGTACTGTAGCTACTATAGTTTGGCTGTTTTAATTAAATTCGTTTGGATTAACTTCCAGAATAATCACAAATCCGAACCAAAATTAGCAAACCTTGCGAAACTGATTTTCAGCTGCTTCGCTCATCTCTACTTCTAATCTGCTGTTAGTTTTACTTTAAGAATCTGCTTCCATACTGCACCTACAATAACTTTTTTATGTACACATACACATACTTCTCTACTTTGTGCAGGCATTGCTTTAAAGAGGACCTGTCACCCCCCATGTCGGGGTGACAGGCTCCCGACCCCCCGCTAGAGCACCTTATAAGTACCTGATCCAGCCTGGTCCCGCTTCTTGATTCGGTCGGGTGACAGAGATATCAGCGCCCGAAGCCCGGCGCGCGCTCCTGGGATGAGTCCAACACACATAGAGAATGACTGGTGAGTCCGACGCTCCGTCATTCTCTATGATGCGCGCCCGCCCGCTGGGCTTCGGGCGCTGATATCTCCGTCACTTAACCGAATCAAGAAGCGGGACCCGGCTGGATCAGGTACGTATAAGGTGCTCTAGCAGGGGGTCGGGAGCAAAAACTTTTGACACATCAGACATTGTGATCGGACAGACTCTGGATGTTCACCCCCTGACCTATCATTAGAGTGAGTGGGAAGAAGCATGTGGCTCTGCGCTCCACTCCTGACTCGCTGTGATCTTTGTTTTACTGCAGGAGATGGACTCCACAGACTTACAGTGACAGCTGTCTCCTGCAGTGAGACGAAGATTGCAGCGAGCTGGGGAAGCAGACTGCCGCAGGCAACTGGTTTCCATAATTGTTTAGGGTCTGAACACTTAGACTAACTGATCAGAATATTTGACAGGTCTCTGTAACAAGTCAAAAGTGTTTGGAAAAGACGGACAAATTACCTATCCATAGGACAGGTAATATGTATCTGATTTGTAAGGAACCTACCACAGGGACTCCCAATGATCACGGGAAAGAAGTCTCTTTTCCCTTATGTGAATATGTTCTGCTACACTATGCTATGAGATTGCCAGAGATAGTCAAGCACTCTACTCAGCTATCTCTGCCAGTCCCAAGGATAATAAAGGAATGTGCATGCTCTACCACCACTCTGTGGTCAAGGGACCCTTAATCTCGTGATCCGTGGGAGTCCCACCAGTTGGACTTCCACCAATCATATATTTATCATCTATCCTATGAATAGGTGACAAATAGATTACAAGGGATTATCAGACTGATTACCAGAATAAAGATAGATTACAAATTTAAAGGAGGAGTTCAGGCTCAGATTTTTTTTTCCCCAATAGAGTCAGGGAGGAGGTGGCTGAACATAACAATGCACCTACGTCCTTGCTCAGACCAGGAAGCAGCCGGGGGATGGCAGACCTCAGCGCTGGAGTCAGGGAGGTAGGTGCATGTTGTTCAGCCTCCTCCTTGACTCTTTTGAAAAATAAAGTCTGAGCCCAGACTTCTCCTTTAAAACCCCCAAAACTGAGCTCAGGGTTGAGGATACGGGTGTGCTTCTGTAAATCACAGCATCCGATCGCCGTGCCCACTAATAAGGTAATCAGATGCAGCTGTCAAAGTTGACAGCTGCATCCGATTACCGGACACAGCACTTCCCTGGTGTCTAGTGGCGGAGATCGCTCCGTCCCGGAGGAGCGATCTCCGTGACTATTACCTGCCAGGGGCTCCGCCAAGATGGCGCTGACCCCGGACCGGCACTCATTTGTTTTCGGCTGCAGCAGCCGAAAGCAAACGAGTGCCAATCTCATTGATCTTTGCTGTATAACTATACAGCAAAGATCTCAATGAGAGATCATGGGGGCTTCTACTATAAGTGTAAAAAAAAATAAATAAAGTGTTGTCAATAGAAAGCCTCTTCCCCTAATAAAAGTCCGAATCACCCCCCTTTTCCCAGGTTATAAATAAAAATAAATAAATAAATAAACAAACATGTTTGCTATCGCCGCGTGCGTAATCGCCCAAACTATTAATTAATCACATTCCTGAAGCACCAAAAAATCCCAAAGTGCAAAATTGCGCATTTTTGGTCGCATTAAATCTGAAAAATTGTAATAAAAAGCGATCAAAAAGTCGTATATGCGCAATCAAGGTACTGATAGAAAGAACACATCATGGCGCAAAAAATGACACCTCACACAGCCCCATAGACCAAAGGATAAAAGCGCTATAAGCCTGGGAATGGAGCGATTTTAAGGAACATATATTTGTTAACAATGGTTTGAATTTTTTACAGGCCATCAGATAAAAGAAAAGTTATACATGTTATATATCGTTTTAATCGTAACGACTTGACGAACATATATAACAAGTCAGTTTTACCCCAGGGCGAATGGCGTAAAAACAAATACCCCCCAAATAAACAAAATGCGCCTGTCATTGCAAAGTACAATTAGTGGCGCAAAAAATAAGGGCTCATGTGGGTTTCTAGGTGAAAAAATGCAAGTGCTATGGCCTTTTAAGCACAAGGAGGAAAAAACGAAAACGCAAAAATCTAAATTGGCTCTGTGCTTAAGGGGTTAAAGGGAGATCAATGTACACAGCTTGTCCTCGTACACAGACACAGGGACGTAAATAAATTCAGCTGTGTCCTTAACCCAAGTCCCTCTTGGGGACAGAGGTTGTTCTACGTGTGTATTACAGTGGAAAGCCAATTCAGGTGCTTTGCCTGTGAAGCTTTATAAAAGGATTTCCCTTTCAGGATATCTATTTTTTTCATTGTTACAGCATAACACAAACAATTCATTTTGGAATTTAAAAAACAGTAATTTCTTAGATGTTCTGAGTCGGAAGACTCCTATGACACAAGTGCTGCTCGCCACATGTTCTATTTTACAGAAATGACATCATCATCATTCCTCTCCAAACATCCCTGATAACATTACCCCTTACCACATAAAATGAGGCAGCAAAAAACATAAACACCATCCTGAACTACGCGCAAGAATGAAATGAATCACCCCTTCTACAAGACAAGTGGAACAGTCTCTGGGAGACCTGCAATGTAAACGGTAGTAAATAAACTGCAGGTTATGTGCGCCCTCCGGTCAGGAATTTATATCATGTTGACTTTATCAATACTTTAGTGCCTTATTTTAGCTGCTGATTTCTCTCTGTAGTTGTATGCAGATCAGAAAAATAGGCTACAGTTTATGCATATTTAAATCCGGTGAAAACGAGTCATTACTAATGTAATAATTCATCATGCCATCCAAGTGCTGTGTTTACTATGAAGAGTTGTTGCCTGGCAACGTGCGCTACTGTTAGTGGGTGACTACCCAGGAAATCAATCAATCAATCTGCTGGGACCGCTGTAATAAACTCCTGCCTATAGCAACACTGGTGGTGTGTGTTGGTGATGTACCTTCAAAAACCGGCACCTGAAATTTCTCTTGGAATGATGTTAATGTTGCTGAATTAATCCTAAAGGGGTACTCCAGAGAGTAAAGTTTTGGGGGGAGATTTATCAAAGGGTGTAAAATTTGGACTAGTGCAAACTGCCCACAGCAACCAATTACAGCTCAGTTTTCAGCTCTGGTGAAAGGAAGGAGGAGCTGTGATTGGTTGCTGTGGCCAGTTTGCACCACTCTAAATGTTACACCCTTTGATAAATCTCCCCCTTTATGTTGATAATTACATTACTTTATTAAAGTTATATTTTTTTGTCATATAAGTTCATTAAAAAAAATATATACTTTTTGTTTATATATCATATTTCATTGAGTGGCAGCTGTAAGGGGTGACCTGGCCCATCTGCTGCCACCAACATTCGTGCTGGGAACTGCAGGGCTGTCTAAGCAATAGTGACAGGCATTCTTCTGTCACTGCCTCACTGTCCCTACTTCCTCTCCTTCCTGTCACTGCCTTACTATTCCTACTTCCCTCCCTCCTGTCACTTTCTCACTGTCCCTACTGCTTACTTCTGGCTCTGCCTCTCTGTCCCTACTGCTCACACCTGTCACTTGCCTCACTGTCCCTACTCCCCCTTCTCCTGTTACAGAGCTCACTGTATCTACCTCCTCCTCCTCCTGCCACATGCCTTAGGGTTCTATTCCACAGTAACGATAATCGGCCCTATTTGGCCCGATTCGGCCGATTATCGTTCGGTGAAATAGAGAGAACGATCAGCCGATGATCGTGTCATCGGCTGATCGTTCATTTAGGGCCAGACCTAAAATCATCGTTCCCCAACTGCGCATCGCTACGGTTGAATAGCGATGCGCGGCGGGCGACCGACGATTTGACAAGCAGCAGCAGCATACATTACCTGTCCAGGCTTCTTCTCCGCGCTATCTTCCTCCCCAGGTCCCGCACGCTCTATCTTCATAATGGCCGGTCAGCTGACAGAGCGCCCAGCCAATCACAGGCCGGGACCGCCGCGGCCTGTGATTGGCTGAGTGTGGCCTGTCAGCTGACCGGCCATTCTGAAGATAGAGCGCGCGGGACCCGGGGAGGAAGACAGCGCGGAGAAGAAGCCTGGACAGGTAATGTATGATGCTGCAAGGGCTGCAAGGACATCGGTAACGATGTCCCTGCAGCCCTCGCTCAACGATCATCTGGCCGTGGAATAGGCCCAGTAAACGAGCGGCAATCTAGCAGATCGCAGCTTGTTTACATCGTTGATCGGGCCCTGCTCGGCCCGTGGAATAGGACCCTTACCGTCCCTATTGCTGCTTCTCCCATCACATGTCTCACTATTCCAGATAATGGCCTGGTATAGTGGTATTTGGTAGCTGTGTGGCTATTATATAGAGGTGTACAGTACAATACATAGGTGTACAGTATACTATACAGTATTATAATTTGGGAGGGGTATAGTATATTATATTTAATTAAGTGGGGCATAGTATGTTATATCTCAGTAAAAGGGGCACACAGTGCATTAAAGAGGCACAGTGTATTGGGGGGATGTGAGTGTATTATACCTTATTGGGGGGCCCAGTGCATTATACTTCATTAAGGGAGGCACAGTGCATTATACCTAATTAAGGGGCAGTGCAGTATACATCATTAAGGGGGTAGCACAGTGCATTATATGACTAACCTCTATAAAATTATTATACTCAACCTTCTTCCATGTCTCTTAAAATTATTAAGGTTGCAAACAAAGTGTTGTGTATCTCTACAGTACTGTCCTGCCAAATCTGACATTGGGTGCAAAAAGATGCAGGTGCTCGCTGGACTGCTATCCTACTGTTCTAACAACCCACTCTAATGAATATTGCACCACCTCTCTGCAACAGTCACCACTCAATATTCATTAGGGGGTGTTGTAAGGTTAGCGGACAGGTGACTGTTTAGGTGCTTCGAAGGGTAAAGTACTGCCCAATGCACCGAATGGGCTAATTAGCCTATTAATAAATCAATGCTTATATACAAATGACACATTAGAATGCCATAGTAAAGGTAGCATATTCTTCTTTGTTGTGTCCCCTATTAGGATCCCCATTAAATAACGCTCATTACCCACTGTAGGTGATGATAAACTGTTGAATGTCTATTGTGAGGACTTCATTACTGCCAGAGTACATGAATATTGTATACTGTTAATATGTTCTACATATTAGAGGTTGTGAATGTAATATAGAGAGAGAGGCAGCATTAGATGTTACCATTATGTATTCAGAATACATAGGTGGCGTGCATGCTTAAAACCAGCAGGAAACATGCATTTCCAAGTAATTTCCCTTCTTGTTCCCTCTGCTATTCCTGCACTCATCCCCATGGGATGCTACATAGGAAAGCATGACCTTGTGTGCGCACACAGATAGCACGAGTTTAGGGGGGCTATTATGTTAGTTTTCCGGATCCCCTCCTAGAGTGAGGTCATCTAGTGGAAACGTAACATCTTTGGTGCAATCTACAAGGTAGAGTTCCAAGTCTCAAGGAAAATAAATACAGAGAACAAGAGACCAAGTATAATTCTGAATATTATGATTTATTAATACTACATATTCCGTACTGATGTAGTGACGATATATGTGTATAAGTCCTCAATAGAGCTCATGAAAATCTAATTTCCTTATCTCATGCTCTCAGATACACTAGGGTCAAAGTCAATGGAAGTCAAATAACCAAGCAATATGTTTCTTGAATGTGTAAGGAAACTAAAGTATTTGGAGGTGAGTCATGCAAACTGTGTTGAGTGTTTCAATATCTGGAATGAGGTTGGGGGTGGGGGGTGTCAGGTAAAAGGGGTATGGCTTGCAAGTAGCATGCAACATATTTACAAAATATTTTATCCATAGGGAAAGTGTCTGGTGACCCACATATGCTGAATCAAAGAGCTTGTTTGATTTGAGCCCCTGAACAATAATAAGATCATAATGTATCCCTCCACTAGGACTCCCAGCAACTAGCACTTAGCAACTTAGCTGGCAATGTTCAATTTCCCTTTAGCATCTTCATAGGAGAAATGAAGCGTTGCACAGATTGAATGCAGAACAGGTCTAGTCCTCCAGTGTGAGAGACACGCTTTGTAACTGCTTTTCACTCTGACCAATAGATACTCAATAGAATTACCCATAATTCCTTAACATAGTAGGTTAATGGGTTTTCTAAATTGGAGAACTCCTTTAATGGAGTTGTCCCATTTAGGACTAGGGTTGAGTAAAAAAAAAATAACACATACTTACCTCTCTGGCTCCCACACTGCCACCAATACTATACTGATCTGGTCCCCATTGTGTGGTCAATACTGAGTTCAGAGATGTGACGTAGCAGCACTTTGTTAACTTCACTCAGGATAGCTGTGGACAGTGGTGGATCACTTGCATGCAATAAGTCAACGTCCACGGCTCTTCCATTTTGATGGTGGTGGATCGTATGGAACTGCCTTCTTATCCCAGCCAGACTCAATAGCCTCCATGTAGCTGGGTGGTGGTGACAAGGGCGTCGTTTCCCATGACTCCATTTCCTCTTCATGCCCTGCCAAAAGCACTCATGGACGGCCGGACTGTGGGTAAGTAACTCACTCAGGAGCACCTGCACCATGCTGCACACTGCTTGCCATACTTTTCTCTACTGTACTTTCAAAGTCCTAGAGGGCAGGAAACAAAGGGGCAGTGACGCAGCTCCCTAGGGGCAGAAACACACGGATCGAGAGGCTTTTTTTTTGGTGTTCACAACGCTTTTCTACTCCCTCTATAGTCCCGCTACTATCGGTTAGCTGTTTTAGTGCAGTTGGTTTGAGTTTCAGTTCAGACAAATCCAAACTTTACACCAAAGTTCAGTGAACTTGTCGAAACGAACTTTTGAAATGTTCGCTCATCTCTGGCCAACATTTTGATCCACTTTGTAACCATATCTCCTACTGATGAAACTGAACATTTTTACCGGTGTCTACAGTTATTTCAATGATATATAGACAATAATTTTGTCATCTGGTTTCACATAGTGATACTAACCACAGCTTCAGGCAGAGGTTATAAGCACCTTCAGGCTATGTGCACCCACTGTTTGTTAGGTACATTTTGAAATTGATAAACTGTCTGTTTCAGGCTGAAAAAAATTGGAAAATCTAAAAAGTCTGAAAATGTCAGATTTTTGTTCTTAATTTTGCTTTAGGGCGGTAATAATAAAAGATAGTTAATTTGAATAGCATAATCCTAAAATAAAGAGCTGGTACAAGATTTTTGGCACATTTACATTCAAAATAGGACTCAAAGTATATATCAAAAATAAGGCTGTATTTTGGCACCTTTGGCTGAAAAAAAGCCTCAACACCAAATTACTGTGTGTGTGCACAGAGCGCACATGGACTTAATAGAATCCTATGCGGCTATGGGAAATCTCCAACCTTTTTCCCATTTTGGCGTATTTTACAGCCCCCAAAATGTCTAAAAAACTGTCTGTTTGCTTAGCGTCAAACTCAAACCATTTAACAATATACAAGCTTTTAAAATAAAAAGCAAGTGTCCACAAGGTGTAGTTGATCCCCTCAAGTTCCCACAAGGTGTGGTTGATCACCTCAAATGCCGACAGAATGGAGCAAATTGCTCTAAGTGGCCAGAATTTCCAATCCCTACAGCACACAGCCCAGAGGTTGTTAATCAAAGCTGCTATTGGGCACCTAAAAACACCTACATATCCCAGTTACATTAGTTACTATATAAAACCTTCTGTCATATTCCAGGAGAATTCATGTGCCTTATTCGATCTAAACACAGGTTCTCTGATTACAACCTACCATGACCTGGAAACACTACATTGTGTCAGAGAAATGTAGATGAGTCAGGAAGGGGTTGAGTCAAGGACACTGGCGTTCTAAGGGCTTCTCTCTGTCCTTCTTGGCTTGATTGACAGGTCTCTCCCTTTACATAAATTGTGGAAAATGTGTCAGTCTCAGTAACAGCTCAGCGGGTGATGAATAGTCGGTGGAGAGCTGAACCCTTTGGGGGTTATTTATCAAGACTGGCGTACGAGTATGCCAGTCTTAAATAAAGCCCTGCCCCCAGTCTCCTAGACTGATTTACTAAGAGGTGTATGCCTTCTAATAAATCCATCTGGCCCTGCGCCTGGTGCAGGCATTGCGCAACAAATCTACACCTGCTCGGCTTTGTGCCATGCTCCTCCCTGGCTTGCCGCTCCTGCCCGCCCACCAGTCAGGTGGGAGAATAAGCCCTTTTTTATGGAGTATGCCTGAGTTGCATTTTCCACCCTGAATCAGCCTTAAACTTTGATATGCTACAGTGTGCTCTTTGTAATGGGGGAGCCTGTGCTTGTTTCATTGTAGCATTGGGCAGCATGACATACCTGATAAGTTCCCTTTGGTTTATGCATGGGCCTATGCCCTGGATAAAATGTTGGTTGCCTTAAATCTTTTGATGGGTGTAAATGCAGGGAAAAAGAGGAAAAACTTCTCTTCCTGACCTAGAGGTTAATCACTGCACTGCCTCACAGCTCTGTAGGTGATGCACTGCTTTCCTTCTAGAATCCAACATCAGACAGTGGGTGGTCAGTGTCTCGGCTGGCCGCCAAATCCACTTACTACGCTATGGATATGGGATAACATTTATGGGTATGTCATGGTATATGTTGGCATCAGGGCTGGATTAAAGGGAAAGCACCCTCCACCATTTAGGGGCCCCCACCAGCCCTAACCCTAGCAGAACGGTGCTGCTTATCCAGGATATCAGGCCATGTAAAAGGGCCCTAACACAGTGGGCAACAGCGCACAGAAAGTGCTATGTTCTCACATTGCGTTATTAACACAAACACAATGTGGGAATACACTCTGATATTTAGCCCCTCCCCCCTCCTGTCTCTAGGGCTTTGCATCTTCCTCTGCACTGCAGCCTCTAGTGACCATCACGTGCGCAAAAGAGGAGGATGCTGAGCCAAACAGCCAGGAGCGAGGAGGGGTCTGTGCTAAGTTGCCTACAGTAAGCAGCCATCTGTATAGATCGCGGTATAGTTTATTTATTTATTTATTTGGGGAGGGGAATTGTCTCGCGGGGCCTCCACCAACCTTAGTCCGCCCCTGGTTGGCATATTTTATTTGTGGTATCTCAATGTATACCTGTCATAGAAGAAAAATTGAGAGTGCACTCACCATAAAAACTTTATTGAGTCCTTTAAAAATCGCAATCCATAGCAGACAGCGGCATGGCGCGCCAGCACCCTCCACTGATCGTTACAGCTGTTTCGTGCTAATCACAGAACTTCGTCTGTCGTCAGAGGAAGTGCTGTGATTAGCACAAAACAGCTGTAACGATCAGTGGAGGGTGCTGGCGTGCCATGCCGTTGTCTGCTATGGATTGCGATTTTTAAAGGACTCAATAAAGAAAGTTTTTATGGTGAGTGCACTCTCAATTTTTCTTCTATGACAAGTATTGGATGGACTATGTTTATTCGAGTAGTTTGCACCACCTGAACTGTGGCCACAATCCGTTCCCCTTACTACCTGCCCAACCTGATAAGAATCCCGTCCCTAGTATCCCATAGTGCCGACTACTCTATCTACACTTTGAATGTATAGCTCTAACATAAGCGAATGTAACGCAAAACCACCCTTAGAAAAAAACAAATATATACAGTAAATTCACAGGACACATAACTATCAAACACATATACAGCACATACACATACAATATAAACATGTCATACACACACACACACACACACACACACACACACACATATATATATATATATATATATATATATATATATATATATATATGTGTATATATAATATATATATATATACTGCACGTTCACAAACTAACTGTCTACCTCTAACTAGCTACTGAGGAAATGACCTAAATGGGGAAAACACCTATTGGGACAACCTTGTACACCTTCCCCCAACCCAGAAAAGTGGGCATTATTACCGTTAAAGTAAGCCCAAAATGTTTCTCTGGCAGCTTCTGCAGAGATAAGTTGTGGTTGAAGAAATCATTATGACTGTCTGGGCCAGATGGAATGGAAAAGGGAAAGTGAACTTCTCAGACCAGAGACATCACCTGTGAGTCAAGGTTTGTATTTGCACTGTTATCACTTATATGGTCAAGTAGAGGACATGCAAACTCTTTGTACTTGGTTACATTTGACCCCATACAAATATTTTAAGAATTGTAAAAAAAATAATTATATATATATATATATATATATATATATATATATATATATATAAAAGACATAAAAAGACATGCATCATATTCCTCAAATATATCAAGACCCTATGCACCTTAATGGCACTACTGAGATGTCACGGTTTCCCTGCATTTACAACATTTAGTAATTTTTTTAAATTATTAGGATCACCAGAAAACTCTCATCTGCATTTTCAAGGCACTGCCCTGTAATATTAGAGCAACTCTTGCCCTGCAGAGCTTGCTATCTAATAAAAGTCTTGCCCTGGAGAGCTATACATTACAATGTATCTACAACAGTTAAAGCTTTGTCTCTGTGGATAAATATAAACATGTGCGACGCTGTTGTTATGAATAATAACACTAATTATACTCCTATTATTAATATCAAGAAGCAAGCGTTTATTGTCTATTGTTGGAAGTGGAAACGTCACTACGCACATTCTTGGCTTCCACACTAGGTAGTATATGTGAAGATGTAGACAGACGGATACAATACAATCTAATATACGAATCATAAATATTTTTATTTCAATATCACCATAGAGAGTACAAAACCTTCCACAATGAAGAACAATAAATAGATAGAAAAGAATATTAAGAGATAAACTGTCTGCCAAAAAAATTAATCTTCTAGAACGGAGATTAAATCACTTTCAAGAATAAAGTGAATGTACTGTATCAACTAGAGGTTTTTTTTGCTGATAAGAACCAGATGCTAAAACATATATTTTTTTCTTTAATCTGTTTAAGTTTTCTGATTATAGCTTTTTTAGATTTAATTTGTAGTACATTATCATGTAGGCAGCCATCTCGGCAGAGCTGCTTGTAAAAGCAGTATTTAAATATACTGTGTTTCCCTGAAAATAAAACACCATCCTAAAATAAGACACCCCACCTACTCTAACCTCTAACCTAAAGTAAGGCATCCCCCCAAAAGTAAGGTAACACCTACTTTAAACTAGGGCACTCCCCGAAAGTAAGGCACCCCCTGAAAGTAAGGCCAACTATTGCCACCACCGCCACCACCCAGGACTCTCATCTAATCCTCTTGTGGACCCCCGAAACCGGTACCACAGTCAGCCTGGTCCATGGCCCCCACGTCCTCCGCACATCCCGCCACACGCTGCCACAACACGCCTGACCCGCCGTTGACCCCCCGCCACCACTGCACACTTGACCCACCGCACCCAGAGAAACAGAATAGAGGGAAGACCATTGATTTACAGAGAGTATTCTAGGCATGCTCTGTGACCCGTGCAAAGAGGGACTGGACTGAAACTGTGATTAGCACTGATTGTTATTGACCTGATCTCATTGTATCTACATACCCGTGCTAGCCTTCACTGTAATCCTGCCTGTGATGATAAGTGAGGATACGGCTATTAGCTACAGAAATGTCAGGTTATTATTATAGATTATAAGATGGAAAACTAAAAAACCCTCAAAAACTTGACTTAAAGAAGCATTCCAGTATTTTTATAACTCCCCCTGCTGCAGGCTGGCACATATACTTACCATTGATGATCTGTTTCTCGCGGCACAGCCTCTTTCTGGTCCTACAGCGCCATCCAAATCCCACTGGCATCTATGTGACTTCTTCGCTGCCTGGCCAGCAGCTAAAGAGGCTGGAAGTCAGGGACTCCAATAAGAGCGCTCTCATAGAGATGCAATGGAGACCCTGACTTCCAACCTTAAAAAGTGCTGTAGAAAGAAGAGGGTCAGAAGAATTGTGATGTCACTACCAGCGGGATCCGAACAGCGCCATATGGGTAATGGGGATGGGAAAGACAGCCTATCTGTAGGCAGCTTTTTAAGAATTGTTGCCCCTCTTCAGTGCAGAGCAGGGTGTTGGCTGGCTATTGACGTGGGTCCAGGGGAATTCTCCTTAAGGACAGACATGTGAGACATAAAGACGTGAAGACTTACACGCTATTCCTGCTCGACTAAGAATTCTGGGAAGAAAGGATATGCAAAATAGCTCTCACACCTCTTAGGCAAAGAGAAGTCCCTTTAATTCAGTGTCTCATTCTATCTAGGAGTCTTAGAACAAGTCTTATACCAAGCCAAACAATCCCAAGTAAAAAAAAAAACAAAAAACTTCCCATCTGCAGACAGCTGTTTTGAGGTTGTTGCCCCTCTTCAGTGCAGAGTGGTGTGAGAGCTATTTTGCATATCCTTTCTTCCCAGAATTCCCAGTAGTGTAGGAATGGCCTTTAAGTCTCAACCCCTCTTTATGACAGACTGTCCTTAAGGATAATTAATATCCCTAGACCTATGATGTCTGTGAGACATATATATATATATATATATATATATATATATATATATATATATATATTTTTTTTTTTTTATTTTTTTTTTTTTTATTTTTTTTTTTTTATTTTTTTTTCTTCTTTTGTGATAAATGTGAAATGTATTTATATACCCCAGCAATGCTGTCACATGAAGTGGAGCTGAGAGTTGGGCCCTCTGGTGGGCCAATATTACTCCAGTCCACCACTCCTGATGACATTACTTTAAGTTGGCCATACACATTATACAGAAGCAAGGTGATGGTTGCACAACCATTAAACAAGCGATTCTTGGCTGAATGTTTGTATCCCCAACACAGTCATATACATTTTAGTCCATATTGGCAGCTACAGTTGTTTAAATGGCCCTAGATGATCAAAGGATGAATGATCTTCAATTGTGAAAAATTCTTTCACAGAAAGACAGTTTGTTTAATGTCTGACTGCACTATACACAGTCACAGACTAGCGACTATCCAGGCCCCCAGGACTGCCAGGATAGTTCTCCTATTGCAATGATGTACAGTGCAATGCATTAGTATCAAGGTGTACTGTAGATATGATAATACGTTCAATAAAAACGACAGCTAACCCATATAAAACAGGCCGCAAAAAGCTCCATATACAAAAACAAAATAGGGGTCAGTCCTTATGGGGTTAAAATCAAATTACTAGCAAATTTGTGCCTTCTGACAAGGTGCAGAGACACATCAGGAGGTAATGGCCACTGATCATTTGCTTCAGTCGGCACAGAGGCAGAGCTGTCACCCAGAAGCTATTATATTGTCTCCACCATAACATGCTAGCCTGTCTCTGCTCATACTATTTGCTGCTTCAAATGGAGGGAGATAAGCAGCTGCCAGGCATCTACGACATTGCTTATCTCCTCAAAGAAGAAAGGCTCAGGCTTGGTTAAAATCCAATTTAGCCGACCTTTGTTTTCTTAGACAGAAGTTTTTGCCGAAACCTCCAAAAACAAATGAGGTTATCTGCATATCCGGTTGTGAAAGAATCCACTGACATGACTTACGATGACTACATTCTTATAGTTGTTGTTGGCTTACTGATCCCTCTCATCCTCCCCATACACATGAAGGGTTGGCATGGCCAAATGTTCCTGTGTTTTCCATGAAGTGGGTTAAGATGCAACCACACAGCTCTAGAGGTGGCTTATATTTTCGAGAACAAAGAGGTCGGGCAGTGAAGTTCTTTATCTTCAGGTTTTGGGAGATTCCCATACACTTTATATTGACGGCTGAATCGGCTACAAATCAAACAGTAAAGACTAACGAGCACACAGGAGCTGACACACATGGCGCTTTCCTGTGCCTATCGGCAGCCTTGGCCAGTGTTGTACCCTGCACAGCGCCCGTCAGACACAGAAGGGTGCTATCACTGGCTGCGGCCTCCATGCCAGAGGTTCCCCACCGCTGTCCCAGTGTGACATCGCTGTCCCAGTAGGGGAATCACCCAATCCTTCATTATATTTCATTGCATCAGAGTGGAATGATCTCTATTTCATGTGCTAAATCTTACAAATGACATAAATAATAAGCTGCCACATAGACAAAAACTGTATTCATGATCCACTTGCTAATCTGTTAAAATAACATAATGAAACCCTTCCTAAGTCTTCTCACCAATACAATAACAATGATCCCCAAGTTGTGGGATGGAAGTATTGAACAGCTGGAGAGCCACAGATTGGTGAAAACTGCTTGACTAACATATGTAATGCCGATACTATGGACTATAATGAGTAATTCTAATGTCAGCTGCATGTTCTCCTATTTTTGTAAATTGTGCAGTAGCCTCCCACATGCACAGACCCTGCATTGCATCCTAAGACTGGCGCAATTGCTCATCACCAGATTCCGGCTGAGGCTACATATGTGCCTCTCACTGTTGCAGGGAATTATGTAGAAGTAGACGTGACTAGCAAGCTATAAGTAAATTGTATGAAAGTTACATTTGCCGTTATTCTATTGGGGAAAAAAGCTGTGAAATGTTTTTAAAGGGAACCTGTCACCAAGGCAAAGCTATCTAATTTATGGTCATCATATTATAGAGCAGGAAGAGCTGAGCAGATGGATATATACTGTATCTTTGAGGGGAAAATATTCAGTATAACTTGAAATCTGTTGATTGAAATCCCTGATCATTCTATGTTAAAGGGGTTACCCAGCGAAAATCTTTTGCTTTCAAACCAACTGGTTTTAGAAAATTTCAGAAAAAGATTTCAATCAATAAAATTACAAGTTCTACTGAATATTTTCCTATAAAGACATATATCAATTTGCTCAGCTCGTGCTCTGTAAAGCTAGGTTCACACTGCGTTTTTTTCATCCTTTTTTTTTTTTTAAACGGATGAAAAACGGATGAAAGAAACGGATCCGTTTTTTTTAACGGACACAAAAATAGTGTCAGCTACGTTTTTGTGTCCGTCAAAAAAAAAAATCCGTTTTGATCCGTTTTTTTACAATGGAAGTCAATGGACAAATGCATCAGTTTTTTTCATCCGTTTTTTTGCAAAAAACGGATGGAAAAAACGAATTGCAAAAACGCAGTGTGAACCCAGCCTTACATGATGCCGACTTTCATGGTAACAAGTTCCCTTCAAAGTATGGAAATACCTTGCCTGTGCCAAAACTGCACAGTAGTCACATACAGTCATGTAGTCATCTTGGTCCAGACCAAAGTCTTTGGGCCTAATGTTGCTTATAGTTCCTGTAAGAGGTTTTAATGTTGTGGCTGACTATATATATATATTTATGTGTGTGTATATATACATGTTGTTGCAGGTGTCTGTTGCCTCCCCCGCGTTCTCTGGAGTAGTTTCCTTACTATGTTACTATGTAATTACACATGATCTCAGTCTCTGTATGTCTGTTTGCGGGGGAGGCTGATTACCATTTATAAGGACCAGTCTCAGAAAGGACATTGTACACTGTCACCCTTCCCAAAATTCCCCCTGTTGTGTTTATTTATGCCAGGATACTGAAGGAGTTAAGAGCTCTGTTCACACTTCAAATGTTTCTAATTTTCCCCTGTAACCAATGCAGCCAAGCAGAATTACATTTTCATAAAACATTATGTATAGGAGGGGAGGTCTGGTCCATCTGTATATCGCCGCACTCTAAACGTATCCCTCAGGAAGTCATTGGCGACAATCTCTGAAGTATTGTGACCTCATTAAGGGCTGATCCCATAAGTGCTTCCAGCATGTAATTTAATGTGTCGTGTTTCTGTTTGGGATTGAGGATTATTTTTTACATAAAACAGAAAAGAGGAAAATCCTATAGTATAAATAGGATATAGAGATTAATCTCTATTCCACAAACAGAGAAAGGCACTTCTGTGAAATATCACTAGCTCTCTGTGACTGGGCTCAGGCTCTACAGCTTTGTCCTTATAATGGACTAGTATTTTATATGTTATACACAACGAAATAAACATAAAACTTTGTACTATTTTGGTGTCAAACTTAACCAAACGTAAAGTAAAATAATAATACACATTCAGCACAAATTACTGAGCGTTTTTAACATTTTCTAACTATTTTAATATATATATATATATATATATATATATATATATATATATACAGTGGTACCTTGGTTTAAGAGTAACTTGGTTTAAGAGCGATTTGCAAGAAGAGCTCACAGTTTTTCAAAATTGTGACTTGGTTTAAGAGCATTGCTTTGGTTTAAGAGCTCCTGGTATTGGGTGGTAGCGTGAGTGGGGGGAGGGGCATGGCCTGCATAGCGGGGTCTGCAGCACAGTACTCTGACCCAGGAAGTCTCTCTCACCTTCCAATTTATAGCAGATCCACTTCAGGCTGGGGCTTGTATCAGGGGACAGGACTGTGGGGGTAATCTCTTTATAGCTCTAACCCCTCTCTCCCCGGACAGAGAGTGCTGCTATACTGTGTCCACATCTGCCCTGCTCATTCTTTCATGCTCCCTGCAGTCTCTATCAGTCCTTGTGTTTCCCATCCTCTCCATTCCTGCTATAATGTGCTTGCACTCACACTCAGCTATACACACTGCTGCTATAATGTGCTTGCACTCACACTCAGCTATACACACTGCTGCTATAATGTGCTTGCACTCACACTCAGCTATACACACTGCTGCTATAATGATTCTAAAATGATTTTGAGGTGTGGAACCAATTGTCTACATTTCAATGATTTCTTATGGGAAAATTTGCTTTGGTATAAGAGTGGATTTGGATTACAAGCACGGTCCCGGAACGAATTATGCTCGTAATCCAAGGCACCACTGTATATATATATATATATACAGTGGTGCCTTGGATTACGAGCATAATTCGTTCCGGGACCGTGCTTGTTATCCAAATCCACTCTTAAATCAAAGCAAATTTTCCCCTAAGAAATCACAGAAATGCCGACAATTGGTTCCACACCCCAAAAATAATGATGTATTATTCTGAATAACATGTAAAACAGATGAAACAAACATTCAGAAACAGCAGAATATGTGATATTATAAGTTACTGTACAGTAATGGAGAGGATGGGAAACAAAAGGGCGGACAGAGACTGCAGGGAGCATGAAGGAATGAGCAGGACAGATGTGGGCACATACATGCAGTGCTCTCTGTCCGGGGAGAGAGGGATTACAGCTATGGAGAGATTACCTCCACAGTCCTGTCCTCTGATGCAAGCCCCAGCCTGACATGGATCTGCTATGATTTGGAAGGTGAGGGAGACTTCCTGGGTCAGAGTACAGTGCTGTAGACCCCGCTATGCAGACCATGCCGCTCCCCCACTTGTGCTCCCACCCAGTACAGGGAGCTCTTAAACCAAAGCAATACTCTTAAACCAAGTCACAATTTTGAAAAACAGTGAGCTCTTAAACCCAAACGCTCTTAAACCAAGGTACCACTGTGTATATATATATATATATATATATATATATATATATATATATATACTGTATATATGGATCCAATGAAATTAATGGGAATTGTAGGAATCGTCAGCCGCCAGCCGCGCATCACTACTACACGTAGTGATGTGCAGTTGGCACACAATAATTTTGGATCAGGGCTAAAGAAACGATCAGCTGATGATTGTTTATTGGCTGATCGTTGTCTCTATTACACGGAGCAATTCGACCAATTATCGCTCCGTGTGATAGGGCTCTTGGTTCCTATTCAGAATGGAGCAGCAGTCGTGTGTGTGCACCATTGCTCATGGTCTATAAGAGCTGCCAGAGATAGCTGAACATAGAAGCTCTTATAGACAATAAATGTAATGGCAGCGTGCATGCACCACTACTACAACAGAAGCCTGTTCTCAATATCAGGGATATTGTGTTAATGGCTAGAATATGGATTGGATGTAGGTTATGGTCGCTAAATGTTATTAATGGTCATCTTCCTCCTCAGATACATGTTGCATACTCAACCTCATATGTGCAAACAGCTCATCTTCTATTATGTCTTTGCTGTCACACAATAAACAGGGAATGTTTTCTTGTATACAGTGATAACACACTGCATTGTCTCATGTGGTTGCTTTATAGTGTCGGGGGGATGTGTTTTCCGTCACAGAATCCTTATGGCTACTTTCCACATAGAGCGCTGCATTCAGCTCCAGGCTGACTTATGGCAGATCAGCTCTCAGTACACAGTTTACAGTTTAGAATACAGTTCTTTACAGGAAAATCGCCTCACAGAGCTCCATGCTCAGCCTTTCACACATAAAACAGTTCACGGTTTCTACCCCACTAGAGCTGCCTTTACCCAGTGGTATTATTGCTCTCAGGGAGGGGACCTCTCCCTATCTAGTTCCTTATAAGCTCCAGGGATAAGGCTTATTATAGAGATTTGACAGTAGAAAAGCTGGATTTTAGGCATGAGCTGAGGTGCTATACAGAGCTATTGGGGCCTGCTCCAGCTCAGTCTTCATAGGCCTCTCCAAAGCCACCAGCAACCTCCGCAGCACTAACTGCTTTCAGTAAGTCTTCCCTTCAGCTAGCAACACTTATTGGATACTTTAACTAATGCTTGTGCTCCTGTTCCTTAAATGGTACCAAAACATAGCATTTATGGCCTATCCTAACCAGACCTTACCACAAGGGCTGCTAGGCCAACCAGTTCACATTGCACAAAAGGACACTAAAACCAATGCTCCTGTCACCACTACAATCACTGCCATGACCTGCGGTGTGCAACCCCTGTGGGTTCAAGCTCCTTAATGCAAAGATGGACCCCCAAACAGTAGCCTAGATTGGTCATTAGTTGCATCTTCTTGTCCCTAGCTACCCTGAGAAGAGGACTTCTGGAAAGATTTATTACAGGGGGTTTCAAACATATATGCCTTGCTTAGGCTAGCAAACAATCTAGTATGCTGTGTATACTTATAATTGTTCTGTATGTGTGACCTTTTTAAAGTTTGTACTCTAACTTAAAGTGTACCTTGTCATGATGCCCGCTGCAGCAAGTTCCTCTGTTAGGCCATGTTCTCACTCTGTAAGACACCGGCTGTTCTGTGACCCGGCCAGATAATCTTTACCGCTGCTGAATTCAGATGCGGGTGCATCCGTGCACGCCCGCATCCGAACTCCATACTGCACACAATGGAGCGTGCGGCCGGAGCCGCATGCTCCATTGTGTGAACTGACAAGGTTTTCTGCGGTCTCTATTCAATGAATATTTACCGCAGAAAACTGCCATGTCGCGACTTGTGGCGCCGCTAGGGATTCTATGCTTTCACATACAACGTGTGTGCTGTAAATCACGGCCGTTGCAACAACGGCTGTGATTTCTACAACACATACGTTGTGTGAACATAGCCTTAACCTGGAAGTTCGGGTTCCTTGGATTACTTGGGATAATGCATCTTACAGTCTCATTGCATGCTGTTATCCAAGGGAACCTGAACTTCCAGATTAACAGAGGAACTTTCTGCTGATCCCGCAGCGGGCGCCATGACAGGTACACTTTAACTTTACCACACAAAGTTTAATACTCTACAATTTACTGGCCACATGAAAAGATGCATGGTGGTAAGAGCCAAATGTCACTTCAGATTCTACCATCCTAATAATACATGACTACCGTATTTGACAATTTTAACATGTATTTCTCTTGAAGACATTCTTGGCCTTGAATCATTTTCAGCTTATTTGGACTATGATCCTAATTTGTGCACTGTCACTTCCATGTGAAAAACGTTTTCCCAAAGCATGTTTGTAGTACTGCAGTAGTGTGACTAGTACACTACAACTGGTAATGCCATAATAATGGTATAATGGTGGTTTTAATGTACTTTATTCTGTTCTTATGTATTATGCACAAACAAAATGGCAATGGTTCTGCAACATGGGGTGTTCAATAAAGCTGGGGTTGTAGCTTTAATTGTATAAAGGTACAGTTTGTATAAGGTACAGTTTGTCCAGTGTGTGCACCAGTGCTCATCATACCTAAGGGTGCAGGTTATGGAGTGTTGGATCCCCCTTGACCCATTTAGAACCTTACTCGTGGTCATTTAAATGAGTGGGAGCTATGGAGATCTCTGATCAATCATATTTACCTTATCATTTAAATGGAAGTGCATTGCACATGTATGGCCACTAGAGATGAGCATGAATCAAGCATGCTCAAGTCCGATCACTCGGCATTTGAATACCGGTGGCTGGACATAGCCATAGGCTGTATCCATGTTTTTATTGACTCCCTAGAGCTGCATCCAACTTCATCAGCCACCAGTAATCAAATGCCGAAAAACTGGACTCGAGCATTCTCAAGTTGTGCTCATTTTTAATGGCCACCTCTTCATTGACAACTGGGAAAAGCTGACTACTTTTCAGGATATGCGCTACTCCACAGGTTAGTCCCACCTCCGTTTCAGAAACCCTTTAAGGCCAAAGTTCCACAGCTATTTTTTTTTATCTTGTATCAAAGTTTGGTTTGCACCATAGAGTTCTTGTGGACTTTTACTTGTGGACTATGGGGGAGATTTATCAAACAAGGTGTAAAGGGAAATTGGCTCAGTTGCCCCTAGCAACCAATCAGATTCCATCTTTCATTTTCCAAAGTGTCTGTGAGGAATTAAAAGTGGAATCTGATTGGTTGCTAGGGGCAACTGAGCCAGTTTCACTTTACACCATGTTTGATAAATCTCCCCCATGAGTGTGTGTTGGCACCACATACAATCTGGTATCTTTGCACTATTTATGGCAAATCACTGAATCTGAAATAGGAGAAACTGGTGAAATATGCCATATGCTGATTATAAAACGGCAAGAAACAGTGTTATTCCTCATGTATGCATATAAAAGCTTACCCTTACACCTAAAAGAGCAGGCTGAGTGGAATATTATTTTGAGAATTAAAATCAGACTCGGAAAAACTTCCTGACATCAATTATAGGATCACCAAGTAGCTTCTTAGCTGTACAATCTACTCTGTCAATGCACCAACAGTTTCCTGACATCTTTCATCTGAATGTACTCTGGTCTCTTGCTGAATTTGTTGTTCTTAAATCTAATGTCATCCTAACATAACATTTTTTTTAACATACTTTATTAAATTTTATTATTTAAATAACAAAATAATAACTTGGACATATGTATAGGAAGACATGAGTAAAGTACAGTTCCGCTTTGAATGCTGCACAGCAGATGATAGATAGAATATGATTCAAACAAATACCTCTAGTTCAGGTGCATAACAAGATTTGTTCTAATTTTGATATCTTTACTTACATGAATCTATATCAAAATACAGTATAGTGCCCACGGCCATGCCTCGGATCCAGACCCACCACCCAAACATCTCATGGGAGACCATAAGTCTACTTGTTTGAAGTACCCTCAGTGCTCCCAAAGAGACAGTCACGATACCCTTATACTCCACTTTGTGTATTGAAAGTTCTTCAGTATGGTGAGCTACAATAACGGTTTTCCATTTATAAATAAAAAGGATCTGTGTCCAGTATGTAGGGATATGCGAACTTTGTGTTTGGCATTTCGGGCAATCTGTTTTTATGTCCGGAAAGGTGGGTGAGGGTCTAATGTTAAAACCATAAAGAGCTCCATGAGCCAGTTTGAAATACTTCCCTTTGGACCTTTCATTGAGAATGCATAAAGAATTGTCAACCAATGTGCTAGGGGACATGTTCATGGACATCTTGATCCTGTGCCCAACGTGATAATGTACCAATTATATCATTTACAGTATTTTGGACACTTTTGTCCCATCTCGCAACCTGTTGACACATAAATGATGGGCCTGATAAATGTAAAACATATGGGAATCTGGAAGAGAATATTTTGTTTGAATCTCACCCAGAGACAACCACTTTTCCACTTCGGAGTTCCCAGCTGTCCGGAGTCCCCTCTCCCCCCAGTCATCTAAATAAGGGTCCCTTTAGCGGCGAGTCTGGATGACCTGTCAGAGACATCCATTTAGAGAGGGCAAAGAGAGATTAAGGATTTTACATATCTCTTTCCATATTGCTAAACATAACACTTCTAATGTCTGGTTGACTGTTCTGTTATAACCATAACATCTGATAGCATGGCGCTGTTACATAACTGTCTCTAATAGTATATCTGTAGTCTCTCTTTATCACTTTTTGAAATTTTTGTTCTCTAATCTTGAAGACGTGTCAGGAGAAAACAAATTAAATTTCTCTCACGCTCACAAAAAATATTACTGTTCCAGATAAAGACTCTTGGCTCTTGATGTGTAGCTGTTTTTCCAGGATCGGGCATCGCGCTCACCTCTTCTGAGTTTTAACATTTATTGCCACAGGATTAGAGGAAAAGTGGCAAAAAGCACCCTGGTAGACAAGACTGAACCAATGAACTACTGGACTGGATACTGTTTACCAGAGATACAATGACCACAACTAGGCCTACTATAGGCTATAGTGATTTGCGCTATATATTGGTGACATTGACTAGATTTTTTTAAAATATAACCAGCGGGAAGTTCTATCTATTTATCGGAGATACTGGGAAACAGAGAAAATAAACCAGGTACATATCTGCACTTATTACCGATACTGCGCTCATGCTAGGTTGTTACGTGAAACTGATAGCAACCTTTGGTTTTGATTTACTTTTTTTTGGACATCATATGCGCTGAGTGGCACATTTATATATTGTGATTAGAGATGAGGGAACCTCGAGCATGCTCGAGTCCATCCGAACCCGAACTTTCGGCATTTGATTAGCGGTGGCTGCTGAACTTGGATAAAGCCCTAAGGATATGTGGAAAACATGGATATAGTCATTGGCTGTATCCATGTTTTCCAGACAACCTTAGAGCTTTATCCAACTTCAGCAGCCCCAGCTAATCAAATACCGATCGTTCGGGTTCGGACCAACTCGAACCTGAACCCGGTTCGCTCATCTCTAATTATGATCTTAAGGAGAGCTGCCTCTGATACAATTAATTGAATTTATGAGGTGCTCCCTTATGACCACTGACGGATGATATAGGTTGGGTGTGATAGAAAAGCACTGCCTAACCCCTTTGTTTCAGAAGAGATAGGCGGCAGCAAATTCTCTGGCTGCAGCTTATCCCTCCTCTCCTCATAGAGAATATAAGAATGATCAGCTGTTCCGAACATTTCTGTGGATGGGGAGGATGGGGGGGGGTAGGAGCTATAACTGACTGCTGGACGATCATTCAGTTGTCAGGTATTGATGGTGTTAGACAGCAGTTAGCCAATAAGTATTCCAGAAGAAGTTATAGTATAGGCTAGATTTTTAGAATATGCCAATAATATCTGAGAGGGAGTCTAACTCTCAGCATCCCTTCTGATCATCCTCATCCATACACTGAGCTCCAGTATCAGGAACAGCCATGACTGCTGGAAGGCAATGGCTTCTACAGATGCTGCTATATCACTTTTCTAATAAACAACTGAGATGCACGTAAGTATACCAGAAAAGAACCAACCATAAGCATATTAATATAGGAAGAAGCCGTCGAGTGTCATGCATTCTGAGTTATTTGCCACCTCCACTAGAACAATGGCAATTTTACTGCAATCAGCTGTTTCGGATGGAAAACTAGTACAAGCCTCAGCTCCATGTCAGGCTGAGACTGAGCTTCCAGCAAAAGCTATCCTGACAGAAAGCACCAAATGACAACCACTGCTTTCTGTCACAGCAGCTTCCAGACACTTATGTGTTCCACCGATGCCCCCTGGGGTATGCTCTGACCTATTAACAGCCGCATGCCCAATAGACAGGTAAAGTCATTTATAAAGTTGCATAAATTAATAGGAGGAATTAGGTATGGTCTATATATACAGTTCACGTCGACGTCAGTAACTGTACACATCCCAGCAGAAGGAACAGGACATATAGCTTCAACAGAATTCTAATGGAAATGTGCGTCATTCCAGAGACGACTGGAAATGAGGGAACTTTCCTCTCAGCAATCTGCTTTTGGAGGGAAAAATTATCTTTTAAATGCATTGCATATTACTGACTGTCTGGTTAGAAAAGAAAATGAATATGTCCGTGTTATTTGACGTATTAAGTAGACCCTAAGGGAACTTTCCAAGAAAAATATATATTCCCAGCCTAAAAATCTATCTGTCTTTAATGTGCAATGTTCATATGGTAACTGCATTTATATAATCCAGTTTTATTAGTTTCTAAAGCTAAAGTAACAATGTACCATACTACGCTTGTATTTACATTTACAGAACAATATTTATTGTATCACCACTTCTTAGAAAATAGGGGTTCTCTTATAAAGGGGTACTCCTCCTTATAATTTTTTAATCAACTGGTGTCAGAAAGTTATACAGATTTATAAATTACTTCTATTTGAAAATCTTCACTCTTCCAGTACTTATCAGCTGCTGTATGACACAGTGCTCTCTGCTGCCACCTCTGTCCATGTCAGGAACTGTCCAGAGCAGGAGAGGTTTTCTATGGGGATTGGCTACTGCTCTGGACAGTTCCTGACATGGACAGAAGTGGCAGCAGAGAGTACTGTGTCAGACTGAAAAGAATACACAACTTCCTGCAGGACATACAGCAGCTGAGTGCCAAGTGCTGAGACACCCTCTGACTGTTATGGTCCTTTTACATGAAGCGATTATCGTTCGAATTTTCACCATAAAAATTTGAGTGATAATCGGCTCATGTAAACACAGCAAACGATCAAGCGACGAGCGAGAAATCGTTCATCTTGATGAACATTAATCTAGCTGGTAACCCAATGGCTCTGCGGTAATAGAATCAGAACGACCCAGTATAGGCATCCCAGTATTCTAAGAACTTACCTTCTTCTTCAGCAGCCTATGCATTATAGCGTCATGTCAGCAGGTTAGATTCTTCTTTACCTTTAAATACATACAAATGAAGCCTATCAGATCTGACAGTGTAATACATCATATAATTCTTTGCCATAATGGGCACAAGCCAGGATGACTTGTGGGTTGAAAAATCCTTTCACTTTGTACCCACAGTCTTTATTAGGAGTGGACTGCCAAACTCTCCTTCAGTTTGCAATTTTTTTTAAATGTTTTTCCTCTAAGCTTAAAGCTGCAGTTCAAAAAATTTTAATTCCTGCACACTGCCTAGTATACTCACCAGCAGTGATCGGTGTCCCCTGGTGCGGCTTTGTTCCGGTCCCGCGGCCCTGTTCAAATCCAGCGCGCATTCACGTCACCTGCTCCTGTGACCCCTCTTCTGTCTCCTGTAATTGAAGGCCGGAAGTCTCTCTCTCCCATAGAGAATGCATTGAAAAGCGTGACATCCAGCCTTCAATCACAGGAAGAATCTAACCTGCTGATATGACTCTATAGGGCATAGGCTGCTGAAGAAGGTAAGTTCTTAGAATACTGTGATGTGTATACTGGCTCATTCTGATTCTATTCCCACTGAGCCCTTGGGTTACCAGCTAGATTAATGCTCATCACGCGTTCACGTCATCCGCTCCTGTGACCCCTCTTCTGTCTCCTGTGATTGAAGGCCGGAAGTCACGCTTTCCATTGCATTCTCTATGGGAGAGCATGACTTCCGGCCTTCAAAAGATAAGCACAGGAGCAAGTGATGTAAACGTGCGCTGGAATTGAACGGTGTCGCGTGCCGCGCCACTGCTGGTGAGTATATGTGCCAATGCTGCGTGCGCGGGGGTGTCAGCAAATAAAGTTTTTTTTTTGTGAACTACTACTTTAAGTTTCATAGAGGAGGTGCTAAACTGTATACCTCCTTCTACCCCTTCTTCTTCCTCTCCTGCATCACTGATGTACAAGGTGTGGCTCCCAGCACTAAACCCTTTCCATTAATCATGCAGGGCAGGGTGGGGGAGGAAGCATACATGCTGCAGCTTAGCACCACCTCTATAATACTTGAGCTTAGAAGGAACACATGATTTTATGACTTTACAAACAGCTATCAGCTAAGAGACAAGTCATTTGTTTGATTTGAAACACAAAATGGATTACAACGTAGTTTAAATTATAATATAGAATAAATGTATTTTATTTACATAAAACCAGACAACCCCTTTAATAATAAAGATCATCCATTGCTATTAATGACTCTTTCTTTTAGGGCCCAATGGCAAAAATAATAGTGATTCATACAATATAAATGAGGACTAACTGTAATCTACATAGACGGGTCTGTAAGCTGCAGTTCAAAATTTGATGCCCAGACAAGGAAAGACAACATACACTTCATATTGTGAAGATTCCCAGGTCAATTCTTTCCTTCTACGAGAAGTTTGTAATTCTTGACGTAGGTGACATTTACACACATGAGGCCACAGACACAGTGGGAGGAGAGCCAAAGCTGCCTACCACAGACTGGGGAACACTATTGAACACCAGGCAATCTGACCCTAAAGCTGGGGCTATGGTTTATTCTAACCACGCTTTTTTCTAAGCCTGGCCAAACACATAGGACAGAGTCTGGCTGAGTCCCTTCCAAATCCCCAAGAAACATACATGCTTGAATTTGTCTATTTCAATACACCTGACACACATTAGCCTATAATCTGATGCACCAAAACCAGCATTCAGACATATACCTAATGTGTATGTCCAGTATAAAGAATTACAAGGGAATGCAATACTGATATGCTGGGTATCTAAGGGCCCTATTATACGAAGCGATCATCAGCCCGATTTGGACGATTATCACTCCATGTAATAGAGACAACAATCAGCTAATGAAACGATCATCAGCTGATCATTTCTTTGGGCCCAGGTCTAAAATCATCAGCCGCCAACTGCGCAACACCCCAGGTGATAGTGATGCACGGCTGACGAATGCCCAAACAGTTAATACTTTACCTGTCCACGCTCCGGGTGTTCTCCTGTGCCACGTGCTGTGGCTTTAAAGTGGCCTCTCTGAGCTGACAGGCCAATCAGCCAATCACTGGCCGTGACCGCCGTGGCCAGTGATTGACTGGGCAGCCTGACCGCTCAGAGAGGCCACTCTGGAGCCACAGCACGTGGTGATGGGAAGCTTACAGAGCACAGGAGAACACCCGGAGCGTGGACAGGTAAAGTATTAACTCTTTGGGCAAGGGCTGGTACTTAAGATCATGGGAGGCCCCATAAGTCCAATCCCTGTGATCTCTAAATTATGCCCACAATATGTGGATATTATGGATAGAGCATAACTTGTCCAGATGGAATACCTCTTTAGGCTGGGTTCACACTACGTATATTTCAGTCAGTATTGTGGTCCTCATATTGCAACCAAAACCAGGAGTGGATTGAATACACAGAAAGGATCTGTTCACACAATGTTGAAATTGAGTGGATGGCCGCCATTTAATGGCAAATATTTGCTGTTATTTTAAAACAAAGGCTGTTATATTGAAATAATGGCCGTTATTTACTGTTATATGGCGGCCATCCACTCAATTTCAACATTGTGTGAACAGATCCTTTCTGTGTTTTTAATCCACTCCTGGTTTTGGTTGCAATACTGACTGAAATATACTGACTGAAATATACGTAGTGTGAATGCAGCCTTTAAGGTGTAGTTCAACAACAACAAAAATTTCTTTAACTCAACTAGTGCCAGAAAGTGACAGAGATTTGTAAGTTAATTCTATTAAAACAAATCTCAAGTCTTCCAGTACTTATCAGCTTCTGTATGTGCTGCAGGAAGTGGTGTATTCTTTGCAGTCTGACACAATGCTCTCTGCTATCATCACTGTCTATGACAGGGACTGTCCAGAGCAGCAGTAAATCCCCATAGAAAACCTCTCCTTAAAAAAATACACCACTTCCTGCAGTTGATTTAAAATAATAGATTTTTTGCTGAACTATCCCTTTAAGGAATTGCAAAGGATTAGAAGAATATGGTTGCTTTCTTCCAGAAATAGCACCACACATGTCCATCTTCAGTGAAGAGCATAGGACTGAGCTGCAATACTACAAACACCCTGTGCACTGTGTCACTGTCTTCTCTTTCTTATAGACCCCTGTAATGCCTGTCATACCGGTGACATGTACACTAGCGGTCACAAAGACATGCCTGTCATACCTGTGACATGATGTATGCAAGTGATCACAAAGCCAGCTCCAAGGGCTTACAATCAGAACCCAAATATGCACGGTAGCTGGAGCATCCTTCTATAGATCCATTACTTAAAGGAACCTGACAAAAGAATATACACGTCTTATTAATGTAAACCGCTGAATGGAGAGCCATCATCAATTCACTTTTTTGTCAGTATCACTAGGCAAATATTTTGGTGTAGATCGCTTACTGTTAATACAAAGACCTCTACATCTGTCAGGCACTTGTAGTTCGGGCTTATATTAACACCGCATCCTGCTCTCCTCCTCTTCTCTCCCTAGGCAGGGTGGGTGCATACCCCTACATTCCTAAGCACTGGCAGGACTCATATGTACCTTAGCAGCAAATAGGGTCAAGTATGTTCAGTATCGCACGTTGTTTATGGAATCAAATCCCAGCAATGACACATTGTAACCAAGCCAGCACAACTCGACTCAACAGTACAACAATCTGGACTAATCCTTCCTTCAGTTCTCACAATACACAGAGACTGCACCTCTTGCTATTGCCACAGTACTCTTTCAGACCTGAGCCAATGCCAAAGGTGCCCATTATTTAGGGATGGTCAGGGTTGTTTTGTGTACACAAATTGTTCAGGATGGACGAGGTCAAACCAAATCTTGTATGTAATTCCTTATATTGTAGTTTCCCTATGCTGCACTGTATGTATCTTCGTGCTCTCACATCATTTCTTAGTATATCTTACCAACCCCATCTCACTATGTAGTATAATATAGCAGTGACCTGATAATTGTATGTCTACCGGAAAAAAAACTTGGCCAGCAAATGCAGTTTTACAGTTTGTAATCTCAGTTTCTTCCATACTTTCGCCCAATATTTCTGTACATTTCTGCACCAAAAAAGGGATGGAAATTCAGCAGAAGGAAGAGACCATATATTTTTGGAAATGTTTCCCCTTCTGTTATCTTTAAATAAATGGAGAAGAGAATCTTGACTTGATATTAGCTTGCACAATATATGTAAATAGGAACACAGACTTGTCACAGGGTGCCGGGCACTCTATGGGGGTCACACCATGGGTAACACTGTAAGTAGGAGGCACAATGTTGGGGAAACTGTGTGGAGGACCCACTGCGGACAGCAAAGCAAGATGGGCCATTCTTAGCCGAGAAGCCTTTTGGATATTTAGGGCCTGTTCACACTGAGCAAAATCATCGGAATCCCACCTGCCTCAGTTCCAAACAGTGTGTCTATGATAGGGCTTGCACGTCTCCACTCTCCGGCCCTCCACTCAAAGAATTGACATGTCGATTCATTAAGCGAAGAGTGGAGGAGCAAGAGCCCTCCCATAAAGACACTGTTTGACACTGAGGCAGGCAGAATTCTGCCGATTTTGCTCAGTGTGAACATACACTTACACTAGGGTATACGATTTTCCTTTTGTGTGCATTTTCTTTTAGGCTATGTTCACATTACGTATTAGACCGGCCGTTCCATGACCCGGCCGGGTCACAGCACGGCCGTTCTCTGCCCGGATCATCCCGGCCAGTACTGTAGTACCGGCCGGATGATCTTTCTGGCCGTAGTGTTCTTATGTGGGTGCATCAGCGTGCACCCGCATCAGAACTTACCACTGCACACAATGAAGCAAGCGCCCGGAGCCGCTCACTTTATTGTGTGAACTAACAGGGTTTCCTACGGCCGCAATTCACTGAATTGCGGTCACAGAAAACTGACATGTCAGTTATTTGCGGCGCCACACAGGATCCTGGCCGGAGCGTATACCATGTGTATACACTCCGGCCGGGATCCCATAGAGGAATAGGCAATGTTCAACACTGCATAAAGTACGGCCATTGTTGCCGATGGCGTAGTGTGAACATAGCCTTAATATGATTATCTGATGTTATATATGCATGTCTAATGGGTGTCCCCACAATTAGTCCACCTGCTGAAGTTAGTGAGAGGAAATGAGGTCACTAGTGGAAGCAGCACTATAACCCATTTAGTTTTAAAATAATGCCTGAGATATGTATGTGTATACTATGACTAAAATTCTTTCATAGAAACACGTCGGTTTTTACCTACTCATGGAGTCTGTTTTTATTGTGAAGTTTTGGAACTAATAAAAGAATTTGGACCAGTCCCAGAACTGCTGGCATTTTTAAGGGTCTACTAGAGACCATGATGTGTCCGGCAGGGTATGAGGGACCCACCATTACTGGCATAGTAATACATGCCTCTGAAGAAGTGGGTTATATTATTCATTCAGTCACTCACACTTTCTCTTTAAAATTAATGAAAAACGTGGTGTATATGGTCAACGAACTCTTAACGAGTCTATTATTCATTCATTTATTTATAAGGCCAAACTGATAAAAACTGTCCTTTTGGCCTCCATTTAAATGAAAAACACAGCTACTTTCTTGCCAAAAAAGCAGCACCTCTGTCCCCAGGTTGTGTGGTATTACAATTCAGCTCCATTCATACAAAACCCACACCCAAACTGAGGACAAAAGTGCTGCTGTTTTTGGAAGAAGGCAGCCATGTTTTTGTAAGCCTGAATAACGCCTTTAAAAATGATACATCTATGATATTTGTTTTGTTTATTTTACAGTTGATTAATAGGTATATATAGCGTTGCTGATGAACTTCTTGTAGGTGAATATTATGTTTTTATCTGCTATTTTTGGTACAGTGTAGGTTTATGTGTGGTGAATACTAGTATACAATGTATGCTTTTCACACTGAACAGTAAAATATATTATTTATTTTACTTAGTAATTGTATCCTTTCTCTTTTTCATAATTTCTCTTTGATCTTTGCCCTATGAATGTACAAGTAGATTTTCACGGTAAAAACACTAGGGGGCTTTTAGGTTGACGGTAAAGATGAGTGAACCTGCCGAAACTAACCTGAACCTGAACATTCGGTAGATTTGCTCATCTCTAGTTGAGGATTGATCATACTTGAGTTTAGATGATGGCTCAGGAGAATGTAGTGGTGATAGAAGACCAAGCCGTGAGATTTTACATAAACAGCTCCAGGTTTTTGCAGGCCCTCGGGCAACAGAGCCCCAGCGGGCCCCTCATCCATCCACTATGCACCCATCATCTGACTGACTGACTGATTGACTGACACAGACACTGACTGACACTGATACACTTAGACACTAACACTTAGCACTTACAGCTTAGTCTTCTCCCTCTTCCTCTCTGTCAGGCTGCTCTTCACACTGTAAGGTTAAGGATCTTTGGGTCATGTGATCAGGTCCTTCACCCTTTTCTCTCTCTCTGCAGGTCCTGCTCTGTCTTCTGTGTCTTCTGATGTTCAGCGCTCACCCTGCACTACAGTGAGCGGGCTGAATATTAGAACACAGAGGCCCTCTCCCTTACTGGGCCCTAGAGGCGCTGTGGGCCCCAGCACTTGCTAGAGTAAGCCCAGTGCTAGCGTCGGCCCTGTAATAAAACCCAAACAGTTCAAAATATTCAACAAAACTTTTTTTTTATCACAAAATGAAAGCATTTAAGCTTTTAACATTTCTCAGCAATCCCTTGGTTCTGAAATACCAGCGTACATCAGGCCCATGTGTAATCTGGAAGAGTCACATAATAAATTAGCAAGTGACAACAACGTGATACTGCGGTGATGCCAGCGAACACCATGTGACCAATCTGTGCTCATATCTGCGCACTCATTAATCACTGCCAACTTCAATGAGATCCCACAACTACGCTATGGTAGAAATCAAGCGGATGAAACTTTGGGATACAAGGACAGTCGATAAATTAATAGAATAAGATAAAAAAAAGATACTAATTAATCTGAGGCCAAGTTGCTAATGAACTCACCGTGATTACCCCCCCCCCCCCCCTTGCCCCCAGCGTTACAAAGCTACAAAGTTGCAGATAGGAGCTTGTTTACATCAGTTATCTCGGAAGGGAGGGGGGAGGAGGGGAGACAGGAAGAGATGCTCACACACAGATTTTTGTGTCTTCAGCAGAAAGCAGCAGCTCAGAACTGGGGGAAGGAGATAGATAATAACAAGTATGGAATGAAGTGTTAGTCTCACCATGGGCAGCAACATATGAAAAGTTATGTCTGAGCGGATGACCCTTTAACTATGCTGCCTTGTGAGAGAATGACCCACCCCCTCGACAATAATAAGTCTCCTTAATGTGTATAAAATTATCCATCATTCTTACTGACAGTAAAAGAAGAAATTTGAGAACAGATTTGGAATTTGACAAGAAATACATTTTCGCTTTCTCTGTAGTTTGTTGCGATTTATTTTATAATGTGATTCAAAGAAAGTGGTTGAATTACCACACACACAAAAAACCCGTAAAATACTCAAAGGCCAGTATAACCTAGGGACAGACATGTATTTTGGGGTGGTCTGTGTCTTACGCTGGGATGTAGTATAGGTTCAGAGAGGCTAAATATAAAAGCAGGGGGTGCATGACCAGAAAAGAGTCACTGTAGTCACTGTAGTGCTGATGATTGAAAGATTTCTTCCTGTGTTAGGGAGCAATCTGTCATTTATCAGGGCGTGGGGATAGAGACAGTGGTGACTCTTTACTACCTGCTTTTGGGTGTAGATTCTCTGAAAGACATAATGAACAGACAACTTAAAATGGCGTGTCTGTCCAGCAAGCGCGGTGCAGTGTGAGTACCTTAACTGAAAGGTTTCCTTTAAAGGGGTACGTTTATAAAAAAAAAAAAAAAAAAAAAAAAAAAAACGCACGTCTTCCAGTACTTATCAGCTGCTGTATGTTCTGCATGAAGTGGTGTATTCTTTCCAATCTGGAGAGCAGGAGAGGTTTTCTATGGGGATTTGCTACTGATCTGGACAGTTCCTGTCACGGACAGAGGTGGCAGCAAAGAGCGCTGTGTCAGACTGGAAAGAATGCACCACTTCCTGCAGGACATACATCAGCTGATAACTACTGGATGACTGGAGATTTTTAAACAAAAGTCATTTACAAATCTATATAACTTTCTGAGACCAGTTGATTTTGAAACATGTTTTTTCCTACTACTTTCTTATGGTGTTATATGATGGTATATTTATGTTTTTTTACTAGCTGGAGTTGACCAATGCCCACATGTGAAGCCACACCACTCTCATTTAATGCTTGTAATTTTTACATAGAAAACCCTTCAAGGCTGATATTTATGTATTTCAGCTCTTAGTGCAAACAGGCGTATATTCTAACAAATATAGCTTCTGGTTTGCAGGTGACCAAGTACCTTGTAGGTAAGCAGTCTGTCCTGCAGATATCTGGCATCCTCAGATAGCTGGTTATTTAGATTGTGAGCCCTAATGGGGACGGGGACCTTTCTGAGTGATGTAAAGCGCTGCGGAATAGGTTGACTAGGCTATATAAATAAAGGAATTATTATTAGCTGTGGCTACTTTCTCTAAATAAACATGAATATAATTTGTCACTGTTTGGGTGGCGCCTTACTGGAATATGGTGAATGTTGCCACTTCTTTGATACATCAGCTTCTAGCATTGTTATAATGCCTGATCACAGATCTAAATGCCTATGCATATACATAAGAGATTAAAGGTGTATTCCACTCAAACATAATTTTTGAAATGTTGCTGCCCATGGTGAGACTCTCAATTTATCCCATACTTGTTTTTATCTATTCAGTCTCCTTCCCTCAGTTTTCAGCTGCTGCTTTCTGCTGAAAACACAAAAATCTGTGTGTAAGCCTTTGTCTCTGTCTCTGTCTCCCTCTCCTCCCCCCTCCCTTCTGAGACAACTGATGTAAACAAGGCCCTAACTGGTTTCATCTGCAACATTGAAGCATCTTTGTAATGCTGGGAGGGTTCATCAGCAACTTGACCTCAGATTAACCCTCCCAGCATTACAAAGAAGCTAAAATGTTGCAAATAAAGCCAGTCAGGGACTTGTTTGCATCAGCCATCTGAGAAGGGAGAGGGGAGGAGAGGGGAACAGAGAAAAAGGCTCATACACAGATTTTTGTGTTTTCAGCAGAAAGCAGCAGCTGAGAACTGGCGGAAGGAGACTGAATAGAAAATAACAAGTATGGAAAGAATTGTTCGTTTCACCATAGGCAGCAACATAAGCACATTATGTTTGAGTGGAATACCCCTTTAAGAGGGAATGTATCACCTGCAAAAAAAAATTTGTAACAAACTTTTACAGTTTTTGCACAAAATAATATAAGGCACAAGTGCCTTGAAAATTTATGTGCAATTATTTGGGGTAAAAAAAAACAAGGCTCGAGTAGCAGTGGAGTACTGCTGCACAAAAAATTTAAAAAATCCCAAACGATAAATCAGCCAAAAAAAGTAGCTAATCTGAAACCACACCCTTCCTGGTGCAAAAACACGCTGTAAACATGGCGACAGGGTGAAACCTAGAAAATCTAGCTAATTTTTATTTTAAAAAATGTTGCGCAAAGAAGTACATTTCTCCCAAGGTCTTTACAATGGTATCACGGACACACCTGTACAGCAGTGCATTAAGACACTACAGTCCCATAGTCACTCTGTGTGCTGCTGCCTGGTTTATCTGCTGATGAATCAAAGAAGTCCCATCATCCACCATATTGCAGTAAGGGTGCCTCCCAAAATGATGACAAATGATATTCCTGGTTTCCCAGGAGGATGGCTTCTAGCGGAGAACACTCAGATCATCAGATATCCCTAGGGCTTTAGTTTCTCATCCCGCTAGATTTATTATGTGTCTGACTGCTGCTAGTGTATGTGGCTGTTTTTTCTTGTGCGACACTGCACCATTTTCACGCCATACGGCATCACACCATCACATCACTAATGTCACGCCACTTAGTTGGTCAGCTAAGTGCAAAGTATGTTGGGAAAATTCTGAACATACTAAAAAAAAGGAAAAAGTCCTGCAAAATTTGTCATCTTTCTGTTAAAGAGGTTTTCTGGACGGAGAAAAGTCAGTTACTACTATATATTGGCAAGTATATAAAAAATAATAAAGAGCTTATACTTACCTCTCCACCATCCCCACTGTCCTCCCATGGGTCTCAGGTGTCTCACTGAGATGATGCTGCGCCACTTCCGAGACAGACATGTCTCTGGGGTGACAGTTCACTCAGGAAATCACTGGCCACGTGGGACAGCACCACAGGCAGTGAATGGCTGAGCTGGCTATTACCCCTGAGATAAGGCAGAAGTGGGGGCGAGACACCAGAGACTGGAGACCCGTGGGAGAACACCAAGGGAGCGTGGAGAGGTAAGTGTAGGCTCTTCATTGTTTTCTATATACTTGCCAGCATATGAAAGGACTTTTCCCTAACCAGATAACCTCCTTCAATAAATCTGGACCATTGTATGCCTCCATATGAAATTAGTAGTATAAAGAAGTACATATAGTATGGATCCACAGATATCTGTGACGGGACAACTCCTATAATTCCAGAATGGAGCAGACCGGCAGAGCTTACAAGGAACTGGCTGGCTGCAGGGCCTGTGCAGATTGTCCTGATGAAGCCAGGAGTAAGGGTGCGTATACACAGAGAGATTATCTGACAGATTTCTGAAGCCAAAGCCAGGAATGGATTTGAAAAGAAGAGAAATCTTGAATCATTTTGGGGTGTGATTTTAGGAGCTGGGGTCTGACTTATGTGTCTGATCTGGAGTCTAATTCATTTGGGGATTTTGGGTCTCAATGAATTTAGAAGCCTGGTCTGGGATCGGAGAATTGCTACCAGAATTCTGAATTCATTTATGGGTCTGATCTGGCGTCTAGTTTGAATGTGTTGCCATTGTTACCTCACTACTGTTCATACTATTTATATATTATGTCATTTCACCATTTTGTATATTATTTGCTTCATACCTTTTTTCACTTAAAAAAATAATAATAATTGTTTACTTCCTCGAGAAAATGTTTTTATTTCTGGTGATCTGCAATGCAAAAAGGTTGGGAAATCCTAACGTGTGGTGGCCATACTGTCACCAGTCCCACTTTTGTATTTCTGCCACATCCTTTCTATCCACACCCAGGCACGCTATGTAGGTCACTCACATTTTAACAGGGGAACAAAAGATTCTGATAAATTCCGGTTTAAATTTGTAAAAATTCCAGCATCTATCTGTAACACAGGAAAGTTGTGTCACTGTATCCCCATCCTATTTAATTACCCCCAGTCACATACAGGGGAGGATACCATGGCACTCCTCATATAGCGCCTCCTTGTATGTTTGCTTACACCTTAGTAATACCACAATAATACCATTCTCTATGTATCTATCCCATCATGGTAAATGACATGATTCCTCGGTGCAGCATCTTTATGGCTCCCACCTGTGAATGATCCAATATTCAGCTGGACTCAGGGGGCCATATTTTTATCAGCACCCAGGGACCCTATGCTTAGCTGCTTGTGCTTGCTGCCATGACTCTTGGGTTTTATAGTGTGCTTTGGTGTAAGGGAATAGTTGGTTCTATCTATAAATGGAGGTTCTCTCGGCTTCTCATTGAAAGTGAACAGGTGGACGGCTTCAAGTAGAAAGCAAAAAATTTTGCAGTTGTAAACTGGAAAAAAATCTGCTTGAGGCAGAGCCCTTCCCGCTGCACCTGCTCTGACCCCACGGCCCCTCCATTATCTGCTCGCTGTCGTCTCTGCTTCCTCTGCTCGCTTCCATACAGACCCATGAACAGCTTGATATTATGCATGTCCTCTACTACTCATGAACCTGCATTCCATGCCATAATTGTGTACAGATTCATTCCCATTGCTCCTCTCCTTTTTTTTTTTTCCTTAGACCCATAACATTCCATTGCTGACTGTGTTGCAACCAGGATTTCATGAGCTCTGTCTCCTCAGATGCATTTACATTTGCACACAATGACAATACTCTTCCCCTCATCACTCACATCTGTCACATGTAAAGGGCTAGGATGAGAAAAAACATGGCTACTTACTTTCAGAAACAGCACCTCACCTGTCATCAGTTCGTGTCTGGTACTGCATGCAGCTCAATTTGAATGATGTGGAGCCCAGTTGTACTACCAAACACAACCTGAGGACAGGGGTGGCGCTGTTTTTTGCATAATTTTTTAAAATCATTCTGTATAGCCTGTTTAGGATGTTGCCATGTAAACCTAGGCTACATGGAAGATAAAGTCGCTTTAACCCGATTACGGACAATCATTTCAGTTGCTATGAGCAACACTACCTCCTTTCTTAATGAATAAAATAAGTCAATTTCAGGATGACTTTGACACCTTTATAGAGCGTGTATACACGAGTCAATATTTGTTCTTCAGAGATGTATGTGTGCTGAAGTTTATTACTGTGGCACCAGGTAATAGAAACAACCCAACCAACAAAGTAAAATAGAAACAACGTCCCTCCCTGAAGGGTGCAGAAGCCACAAGGGCAGCAGCGCTGAGTTGGTTAGACGCAGCAGAGCTCTGTTTGTTACCTGGCACAGTGCGATACCACATTAGGAGATCTCCTTTATGGTCTTAAGTACAATTACAGGTAAATCTGGTCAATTATCTCATCTTAAGGTTGTCACCATCCCCAGTGCTGCATCATACAGTGCTCTGCCACATGTGTGTGTATAATCTGGCATATTGCATCTATTATTTATCACCTCTTCCATGATTTATATAGAGAAAAGTACCTGTATTCTGCCCCGACCCCTATCTAACAATTTGTCCGTCACTGATCTCACCCCTGTATTACAGACTAACTCACCCCCTAATATTCGGCATATCTTAAGCAATTCCTGCACCCCCTACTAAGCACAGCTGTGCCGCAGCATCTTCATGGTCGCCCCAAGCCCCCTCTTCTAGTTAAGCAGAAGCCGACCTACCACACCCATCTGTCACCACGGTTCCTGGCAGCACCCACCCCTCCTATTACCCTCCACCATTGCAAGTATCTGGGAGTATAACAGGTGCCATTCCTGTAGCCATCACCTGAGCTTATGTAATGGTGTGTTTACGCAGAGAGTTATCTGACAGATTTTTGAAGCCAAAGCCAGGAATGGGTTTGAAAAGAGGAGAAATCTCAGTCTTTCCTTTATGACCTGTTCTCTGTTTATAGTCTGTTCCTGGCTTTGGCTTCAAAGATCTGTCAGATAAATCTCTCTGTGTAAACGCACCGTTAGGTAGAATGGGCAGAGCAGCACTCAGGTGTATGGGCTACCTTGACACCTGGACACTTGCCAACTAAATCATCAGTCAAGACGTCTTGCTTCTTGATTCATTCTGAAAGGTTTCTTCATAATACACTATGGGGTAACTACTTCAATTGTTTGTGCACTCACCCTGTATCTATAACTATTGGTATTGAATAGGTCTATGGGGAAACTGGTCAACACCAACTAGCGCTTTGTGAAAAAAAAATGGCGCCAAATAGCTATGAAATGTTATGTGTGATCTATAGGCGCACCATTTTATCCTATCCAACTGTTGAAGTAAAATGTTGTCAGGTATTATATGGTCCATGTCACTAGTGCCATCATGTTATGGAGTCTGACACATAGATGATGGCGCCCCCCTATACTGGAGAGGTTCTGCCATGTTACTTTACATGCACAATATCCAGTGATCCAACATATGATGACTTGGTGCTACCTTACTATATTCTACAACCTTAAAGGGATTATGGCAAACAATGCAAAAAATCTTACAATACTAATAGGGTGCCAGCTATTATCCTCTCCTCCAGTTATATAGACTAGACAAGTGGTAAAATGACATTATAGGGTGTATGAGCAAATGTAAGTGACACAGAGACAACAAAGGTATCCTGAAGCTAAAGGTTACAGGGCTCTCACCTTCAGCAGTGTGGAGGCTGCAGAGTTCTCCAGAGTTATAATCCCATTGCTACTTGTATTCCAATGAGTGGAGGTGAGTGCATGGCTATGCGAATATAGCCGTCTGCTCGGTGTTCCTGGATATATAGGACCGTGATGTGCGCTCCTGCTGCATGCCCTATATACAGTGACAGCGACTTTCCAAGACTCCTACTACACACCAGCCACAAGACCTATGCGCCCTCTGGTGGTGGAGAGGGGAACTGCGGGCAATCGCAATCGCTTTGGTGATGTCTCCTGGCGATGAGAGGAACAATGTGTTAGAGGAGGAAGTGTATATTTATTATGCTATCATGTTTTTATGACTTTGCAATAATATGACATCTAGTACAAACACAGGGTTTCGTTTTGCAATAGGTTTACACATACACTGTACATCTGGCATTTAAGCTACCGTTCAGACTGGGCTGAGTCAGTGCAGAAAAATACTGCAGCTGAAAAACCCTTTCCTTACATCTGAATGAGGGATGTTTTTTCAATATGTATGTGGATATTTGGAATCACACAAATGCGGCTGTGTCTGGGGTCTGGAGTGGGGTCTGTTTATGGGGTTTGTATTTTGTTGTCAGTTTTTATTTATTGCGTTTTTTTTATTTGTTTTGTATAAAGGGGGAGGGTCTGTATATAATTTTCAGGGTTTATATGTAGGGGACCTATTTTTGTATTTGTAGGGATCTGTATTTTGTTGGTCTTTTTAGTTTTTTAAGGGTCTGTATTTTGGTAGTTTTTTTTTATTTATAAGGGTCTGTTGTTATTTAGAGTGGTCTGTATTTAGGGGCTTTGTATTTTGGTGACCTTTTTCTATTCAAAAGAGCATCTTGGTGATCTGTTTGTATTAATAGGGTGTTTGTATTTTGATGCCTCTTTATTTGGTGTTCTTTTTTATTTAGGGGGTTTGTATTATGGTGGTCTGTTTTTATTTGAATTGGTCTGTATTTTGGCGATAAGTTTTTATTTACAGGGGTCTGTATTTTGGTGTTTTTTAATTTATATGGTCTGTGTTTTGGTGTTTATTATGTTTATGGTCTGTATTTTGGTGTTTTTTTATTTATATGGTCTGTGTTTTGGTGTTTTTTTATTTATATGGTCTGTATTTTGGTGTATATTATGTTTATGGTCTGTATTTTGGTGTTTTTTTATTTATATGGTCCTTATTTTGGTGTTTATTATGTTTATGGTCTGTATTTTGGTGTGGTTTTTTTTCCATTTATATGGTCTTTATTTTGGTGTTTTTTATTTATATGGTCTGTATTTAGTTTTTTTAATTTTTTTTATTAATTTGGTCTGCATTTTGGTGGTCTGTTGTTATTTAATGTGGCGAGAGTATGAGGCTTTTTCCAATATGGAGAGCAGTGGTGACCGCCCCCTTAAAGACTCACAGACTAAAATGATACTCACAGACTGTCAATAGGATGGGGACCTTATAGTTATATGTGTTATAATTATATGTGTGTTGCAATCTACATCCTTCCCTGTATATTGTAGAATTTGGCCGTTACGATTTCCCATCGTAATATAAATCATTAAGGATTTTCAAGCTATTTCCAAAGTGATTTTTTCCCCCCTGCTATGTGAGCACTTAGCCTTTATTGGATATGTTTTAACATTGTCATTTATCACACTCATGTAATCATGACATGTATTTGATGATAATTCACATTGAGATATATTGGATATACTGCTCATTTCATTTTTAGTAGATGATCAGATATGTCTGTGCAGGCTTGTGTGATTGTGATTGATTCGGGTATGGGGCACCCATGTGGCTGGAAATGATTATTTACTGACCCAAAAAACGCATTATATTTCCATCCTAACATTGGTATTGGTAAAATGGATGGATGGAGAAGAGTCAAAATGATTCTGTACCCATAACTCTAATCTCTGTGGAGGGAAAAACAATAGTACAGGATTAGAGGGTTTTCTAAAAAAAAAAATCTTCATATGCACCTTGCTGCTTCCTTGAATAGGATACACTTTAAAGGGCAACTCCGGCCATTTTTTTTCTCACAGCAATTAAAGCACATTACAAAGTTATATAACATTATAATGTGCTTTAATTATCTGTAAAGGGAGGCTAGCCTAACTAGCGTCACCAGATGACTGACAGCTTGCTTGGCTCTGATTGGCTGAGCCAGCTGTCAGCCATCTGGTATACTCCAGCCCCCTCTGCAGCCCCAGCAGATGACTCACAGATTGCTGAGCCTCTAAACGTAAGGGCGGAAATTTTGAACGGCCGAACCAGGAAGCGGTGAAGAACAGAAGAGGGTGACTGGCGTGCAGTAGGGTCCGAACACATTTTTGAGCACCGACATTCTCTACAGTGAGGGTAAGGGGACCTTTTTTTAAAAAAAAAAAAATCCCCACCAGAGTTGTCCTTTAAATACAAGAAGGAAAATAAAAGTGAAACACAGAGACACCTAGTCACATGCGTACAATTACTCTTTCAGCCAGGAAGAAGTGAAGTGTATGCTACTGATCAGATGCCGTCACAGGCAGAATAAAATACAATAGAAAGGAAAACTAATAAATCTTCTGCTTCTCAGGTGACAGCTCCCTTGATAGTTGTCATTTATTTTTCCCTTTTTCCATTTTCTCTGCCATGAAAAGTGTAAAGTACTGTATTTATATTACATAGTGCCCCCCCCCCAATAATGGGACTATAACTACAGTTTCCTTAAAAACAATAGTGCCACAAATATAGTGCCACCTAAAATGATAGTGCCACACTTAGTGCACTAAGCAGCACAAGGTCCTGCTTAGCCATCTTTAGTTGTAGCGCAGTCACTGACAGTTATAGAGCGGTTGTAGGACGTGTGCAGGTTGTGTTAGTGTAGCATATGTGTCCTTCTTTGGTCGGCCAAAAAGTTTGGAGGTCTGTGCTGATTACAGAGCCAGTCTCAGACATATCATATCTACAACTACCTGTGTAATCTCATTGTCCTTAGTGCCCGAATCATAAGCTGCTTGGTCATAAGTGTGTTTAATGACCCCTGCAGTAAGGCAGATCTCCAGTCATTACAGAGTTAATACATCAGATCACAGTTAGTGGCAGTAGTCACCATGGCAACAAAGAACTGTGAGGACAATCGCTTATGTCATACAAAGGTTCCATATAATAAGGCACACCGCCTAGATCACTACCATCTTGGATGCGCCAGAGGACCTTGAGCTTGACTACTTTACCCTCTCCTACCCTTGATGTAATTTGGAGGTTCTAGCAGGGGAAAAGTGGTTTGTCTGCTTTAGACTACCCCTTCAACGTCACCTTCTTGAGAGGTGGGCCTGGATCTGTAGGGAAGAAAAGAGACTTCTGCTTAGCCATTATTAAAGTGACAGATATGGCAGCCAGTGTAGTACCAGTGTAGTATATTTATTTATATGTTGTTTATTGTAAATCATGTAAACTGTACTAATTTTTAAACTATGTTCTATTAGTATTACCCTCTAAACCCAAGGGAGGGGCAACTCTCCAGCCATGGCTCCCTTGAGGTTTCCTCCTCAGAGGGTTTTTCCTCGCCTGAGTGCTGGAAGGTGACTCTCCTTGAGTCTGGGGTCTGTTTTTTTCCAATGTCATGTTATTTTAAATAAATTTTGGCCATTTGACATCTAATTACAATGTGTCATGTCTTTATTTTGTGTGTTTTGTTTTAGTTCATTTTGCTTGGGGGTTTGGAGTTGGGGCATCTCTATCACCATCAAAACTAGAACTTCAGGGAAAGGATCAGCTTATTCGATACCTGCATGGACAGTGCCCCTGGAGAAGGCTGTTTAGGACACGTTACAGCTTTATCTGTATATGAGTATATATGCTATATAGTACTGGTGAAATTGTTAGTTTACACTTATTGTGGCAATGCAGACCAGTGTCCAATGCAGACCTAGAGAAAGTATAAATCTGTTTTCCTAGATGCCTGAATGTCAATATTCCCTATTCAGGCAGGAGAGATTTTTCACTGACAGTCTAGGCAAATGGGACAGACATAATGGATTCCAAGTCTTGAGGAGCTATACACTTTTTATATAGATAGCCCGTGTACATGCAGTGTCCCAGAACAGAAGGTTTTTCTCTATATCCGTGTGTATCTCTGTGTATATCTGTATTTCATTTGTCCCTGTACTGGTAAGGGTTAATGGCCACTGCAAAAGGGTTGTGTTATGTCGCTCCCCCAGTGTTCAAGTCTGGTATTTCTCATATTTCTCTATGTATATTCATTTGCCTGTTATTTAATGGTGCGATGATGCAACTGGCCAGTGTCCTGTGACTTCCCTGGCTGCCATAGTAACCCCAATAGTTGTCGAGCTTTTGGCCGGGGTCAGTTAGTCACTTCTTTTTTACCTCAGTAGTCTCTCTACCCTCAAGAGAGGAGGTAGTGTTGTTCTCTCCTCCACTTTCAGGAGGGAGAACGTGCTCTGCTGCTTCCAAACAAGGCCGCAACTCAGGGTGATTGGCTCCCCTGTTCCAGAGACAGATTCCGGTCCAGTCCTGACCAGTCTCCTCTTAAAGATTCTTCATTATATTCAAAGATCTGGGTGTCATTCTCAAGTCACTACTTCTCTCATCATCACCAACAGCAAGTATTCTATTCAGTCTATTCCGCCCAGCATCATTCTTAGGGAACTACTACCCTCATTCTCAGTTAAGATTCCTGTTATCCAAAGTAACTCTGTCACACCACGGCCTATTGCAGCATCACCCATCTGCTTAGTTATATTCAAGTTTACCTATTCCTGGTTGCATCCAGAGAGACTGTTGCTATTGACAATCACCGTGTTAATAAACGCACAACCACCGTTGTTTCTGAACCCTGGCATTGGTCTAGTTATTGGTGCCTTGACTAAGGGCAACGAAGAATTGTTGGGGCCCCGCATGGTCAGGTTCCCGTGGGTTAGTCAGCTCCCCTCGTGCCATAACTGTGACCTAACATCTGGCAACTGGCTACCCGGGTCCGACCTACCACCGCTGACAACTACTACTCCCAGCGGGTCACCCCATCACATACATGTTACCTAGCTTTCCTGGGTTCCTAGGAGGCTAATCTGCCTAGGTTTATTTAATGTTCAGCTATCTCTATTACACCTCTACATGGTTTGTTACCAGCTTTTCTGGGATCCAGAAAGGTAAATCTGCCTAACTACGTAGATTAAAAAAATTGCAGTTTTAGCAACATGTTAAATTTGTCCAGGGGAAGACATAGACTGCATAGGGCCCCTGTGCAAAAAAATGTGCCTGTGCCCCAGTTATAATGGCCCCTGTATAATAATAATGCTCTCTGCTGTGCCCCCATAGTAATAATGCCACCTGCTGTGTACAGTACCCCACCCACAGTAATAATGCCCCTATATAGTAATAATTGTCCCTGCTGTGCCCCCATAATAATAATGCTACCTGCTGTGCCCCCATAGTAATAATGCCTCCTGCTGTGCCCTTTCTCCTAATAGTAATAATGCCTCCTGCTGTGCCCTAATAGTAATAATGCTCCCTGCCGTGCCTACATAGTAATAATACCCCTTGCTTTGCCCCCAAAGTAATAATGGTTCTTGTTGTACTCCCCCAGTAATGATGCCCTCTGCTGTGCCCTCCATATAGTAATAATGCCCCTGCTGTGTACAACTCCCCACCCACAGTAATAATGCCCCCTGCTTTGTACAGTTCCCCCACCCACAAAAATATTTCCCCCTGTTGTGTACAGACACCCACCCATAGTAATAAAGTCCCCTGTTGTGTACAGCCCCCTCACCCACAGTAATAATGCCCCTGTTCTGTACAGCCCCCCCACCCATATTAATAATGCCTTCTGTTGTGTAAAGCCCCCGCACTCACAGTAATAATGCCCCCTGCTGTGTACAGCCCCCAACCATAGTAATGACCCACTGTGCAAGGATGTCATATCTTTGTGCCTGCTGGAGAGATCACGTCCCGGCCTCTCTGCAGCCTATGACAATGAATAGAACAACAGGACACTGATAGGTCCTGCTGCTTTATTCCATTTCTTATGTTCTGCCTGCTCACCATGCACTACAGTAGGCTGAACATTAAAGTGGAGGGGCACCCCTAGAAGCTGTGAGGCTGCAGCTTCTATGGATGCTGAAACAGGACTTGAACAAAGGAGTGTGCGGTGGGTCCTTTTCCCTTTCTGGGCCCCTGTGCAGCCTAACTGGCTGCACATGTGGGATGTCCACCACTAGATTTGTCATTTATTGGATATTATATCTGACTAGTTAAATTAGGAATTTAGGCAGATATTGCGATTTGGGAAAACTGGGTAACAACCCATGTGGAGCTGTGATGAAGGATAAATTGATCATGTAAAACCCCCAGGATACATCAGTAAAATACTGTGTATCTATCAAACAGTATCAGGTCTGTGGTCACCATTGTAGCATTGTAGGAGGAGCGGCACTGAGTTAAACAGAAGCTTTTCAAAGATAATGAAGCTTTGCTTAAATAATACTGTAAATTTGCTCATGTTTAATTGCCGTGTTTCACTAAGATTCCTCCATTGTGCCTATGAAACTCCAGGAAGCTCACATGTGATCTAAGGAAATTAGGGTGAGATGTGTGAAATCTAGTGTAGCAAGCTATTCTTAGCAAGACCTTAAGAAATCCTGTTTTTGGGCCTGGTTTTATATGGAACGTCAGACAAGTTGGTAGTGGGGTTTGTCATTCCCCTCCTGTACAGGCCAGGTTCTTGGTTTAACCTCAGTCAGTCCAGGTGCCCTGGATGCCGCTTATTAGTGAGCTACAAGCTAGAAAAGATTCTGCAGTATCCAAGATTAAAGGGGTTATCTATCTTTTTCTCCATCCATCTCCCATCCCGTAGTGATCCTCCACTCAGACTTGGCATCCTGGTCTTGGACTTGGTCACATCACTCATTCAAGTTAATAGGGCAAATTTCCTCCCAACACTGTTAGGGGATAATCTGCATTAGTGGACCCCACAGGTCCCAGTTCACCACCCATTCCACTGTCTAGTAGGCTCAGCCCACTGCTTCCAGCACTGTCTAGGCACATACAAACTTTCCAGGCCAACAGGCAATTCGTTATCATTGTAGTTGTACATTGGTTCAATAGAACTGGGTATTTCAGCTCAGCTCCCAAAAAAGAACCCAATACAGTCTTCTCCAGGTTTAACCGCTCTACCTTTAACCTCCTACAGGTTGATTATCCTACAGCACCATTAAATTGTCTAGAGCTAATTATTCACAGGTTAACTCCTTAGTGACCAAGCCAATCTGGGCTGTAGTGCCCCAAAAATGTCTATATTTTTTTTCATCATCATATTCTAAGAGCAAACCTTTTTATGTTTTCTTTGACATACTGAAGCCATATGACAGCTTGTTTTTCTTCCGGTCAATTTGTATTTTTAATGGAATAATTTTGGGGTTCATGCTGATTATAAATTTTTTTTTTTGTGGGGGGAGGGGGTTTAAAATGCAGGCAATGTATACGGGACATACATGGCAAACCTAGGGGATCATGGTTAGACCATGGCATGCAATTGGTTAAACTGGCAGTATTGTAGGACCTTTGCAGTTAGGCCCCATTGACACATTCAGTGATTTTCCTGAGCCGAAAAACCTCCTGCTATTTTTATTCCGTGATCCAAGGAAAATCATCCGCATTTTGCATCTGTAATTGTATCCGTTTCCGTAAAATGTGAACAGTACTAGTTTGCTTAGATTTGATCCGTGTTTTTTTTACTGACATCTGCAACGTCCGTAAAAAAATACGGATCCCATAGACTTCTATTGGTAATCAATTGGCACAATCCGCAATAGGACATTTTACAGAACAGATTATGGATCAATATTAAAATGGACTGTGTGAATAGCCAGTATAAATCAATGTGCTCTAAGCTGAATAGTGATTATGGATCTGTAACTATAGACAACTTTACGGAACGCGTGAATAAGGCCTTAGTGTAGGAGCCCAGCTGTCATACTAAGAACTGAGGTCTCACAATGCCTGTATGGTAGACTCCTGCTGGGTGGCTAGGCTGCCACCGTGTAAAGGCTTCGGCCTAGCCCAAATCTCCTTGGTGATTGTTGTAAAGAGTCTATGACTTTTCAGTGACAGCTAATTCAGCACAGTATCAGATCTCTGTAAACCATTGATTCCACATTGTCCCGGCCCTGCTTGTCAGAGCAGCCCTAATGCTCCTACTATATTACAAAGAATCAGCCTCACTCAGTAGATAAGCCTTCTGATTATCTCCATAGTTCCTGGCCTCTAGTACCCAAGCACCTTCTGAGCCTCCTGCCACTTTGCCTCTCTGGCAGAAGGACAGGTCAGGGCCTAGCCCAGCCCTATGTTCCCAGGTACTCAGGCCAACCGTACTTTCACTGCATCTCTCCTCAGTTTCGGTGCCAGAAGCCATGCCTTTTTCCCCTTTCTCAGAATCTCCCTGAATGTGTGAACAATCCAGCACTGTGAATACAAAATTAATAGGAAAAATAAGCAGGAGGCGGTATATTAAAACATAGGTAGCAGATAAAGGCGCATTGCTGTTGTTTCCTTGTACAGTAGAACACAGTCATAAAAATATAAAACAAGTAAAATAAATAAGTAAAAACGTGTTTGTCTAAGTAAGGCAAGGCTTAGCTTCTAAGTAGTAGAATGAATGGAGGACGTTTACCTCCAGTGTCCCTGTGCCTCACATTATAAATTGCACAACACCATCAGACCAGTCTCCTCTCTTCAGCGCTGCTGCTTCTCTTCTACATAGAATCTGTATTCATTTAGACAACCTAACAGTTAATGTGGCCTATTCATTTAAATAAAGAGCCTGTCGTATTCTGCATTCTTTCTAAAAACGGATTCTAAGGAAGCTCAAAGAGCACTTCGGATCCAAGAAATCCTGGGGATTTGGGGATCAATCAGGTTATGTCTAGTATTAACATTTTAAGACAATAGAGACTACATGTCAAGGTAAGGAGTCACTCCCGTAATACTATAGTTCTTATATTTTATTTAAAAGGGAGTTGCAGAATTGTAGCTTAGCCACATTAGTCCTCCCCCCCCCCCCCCCCCAGAATAAAAAAACAAAGAAATGCCAAGACCACATAATGGCTTTTATTGGCCGTTTGCTGGCCTTTTTTATTTATTTATTTTTTTGGGACAGCCTTCATTTTGAGCCCAAATAATGTCCATTATATTGAAATAATGGACATTATTCCAAATCATGGATGTTATTTGCTCTCAAAATGACGGCGGTCCAAAAAGGGCCTAAAAAAGACATTGTGTGGTCACAGCCAAAGCCACAACTTTTTTTTTGGCTGTTTGACAGTCGTTTTCTTTTGGACTGTTTGGTCTGTTTTATGCTAACTTCAGCCATAATTTGGGCTAAAAATAACGTCCAAAAAAACATCAGCCAAGCAGAAAAATATAAGACATTGTGAGAACATAGCCAAATTGTGCATTATAATTTTGCCCAGTCAGTTCCACTCCTGATTTTGGTTGAAAAAATACTGACCAAAAGACTCACAGAAATACTATGAGTGAACATAGCCCAACACTGGGAGTGACACTTTATGATCAGGTAATTGATATGAAATCTTTATAATACGTGAGCATTGTCAAAAGTAAAGAATGTGTATCAGAAGACCTGGACGTGGTACATGAGGCAATATGGTTTGGCCAAATTATATACTAACTTCTGATGTTGGTTTTAAATGTAGCTAAATAAGCTTTCGTGTCAGCCATGGGTGCGATGTGCAGCCATTTCTGTCTTTTTGGCTTGTGCATATCAAAAGTAAAGAACACCTTTAACAGTTTCATGCTCTGCTCTTTCCTCACTTGTGCTGTTCCCTTAGAGGGAAACTATCAGTATATACCCTGTTTCCCCAAAAATAAAACATCCTCTGAATATAAGGCATAGTGAGGGATTTACAGGATAGCTTAAAATAAGGCATCCTCCTAAAAATAAGGCATCTCCGAAAATGAGACCCCCCACCACCACGGAGGTTGGTATTGTCTGGTTATGCTGGTTTGCGATTACAACTACTATACAGTATATAATAAATGCTTTCATTTATGTTCAACAATAAGTGTGAATTTTTCTTTTTTTTTCCGTTATCATGGAGAACACGGCACTTCCTGTTTTCTGACTCTTTTTTTTCTCAAAAAACAGGAAACAGTCAGAAAACAGGAAGTCCTGTATATCCCAGGCCATCTAAGCGCTCACAGAGAGAAGGCAGTCATGTGATTGATGGGCATATTGAGCCGTGACTCTCTGTACTGGCCAGAATTCCTGTGTTTAGGGTGCCTTCACACCTACCGGATCCACAGCGGATCTCACTTCTGCGGATTCAAAGCAAGAACCGCTGCGGATCCGGTACCATTCACCACTATGATAGCACATACTCGCAGCGGGATTGACATCCCGCTGTGAATATGTGCTTTAACCCCCCGCTGTCTGCAGCCCCGCCGCTGCATCCCCCATCCCCGGCCGCATCCTGCAGCCCGCATCCCCCTATCACCGGCCGCATCCCGCAGCCCGCCGCCGAGAGCATACAGTACCTGCTCGGCGGCGCGGCTGCAGTGAGGCTCCCGGCTCCGGTCCCGATCTGAGCGGGATCGGAGCCGGCAGCCTCACTGCAGCTGCGCCGCCGAGCAGGTACTGTATGCTCTCGCCGGCGGGCTGCAGGATGCGGCCGGAGATGGGGGTATGCGGGCTGCTGGATGCGGCCGAGGATGGGGGATGCGGCAGCGGGGCTGCGGACAGCGGGGGGTTAAAGCACATATTCACAGAGGGATGTCAATCCCGCTGCGAGTATGTGCTATCATAGGGGTTAATGATACTGGATCCGCAGCTGATCTTGCTGCGAATCCGCAGAAGTGAGATCCGCTGTGGATCCGGTAGGTGTGAAGGCACCCTTAATCTGTTATAATAACCAGCACAAGTCAGAAAATCTGCCTTCAGGAGACTGGACCTGGATTTCTGGTAAGTTCAGCTTTGTTTTACATGATAACAACAAAAAATAATGAATGTAAATTGCAAATTTGCTTTATATCACATCTACTGTTAATTTAGATTTCAATAGTTATAACGACAGTGACACTTTAACAATAAACAAGCACAAACAAGTGCTTTTGAGAACCAACTGAAATCATTCACCATAATACATGGAACAATGCCTTTCTGGGGTTCTAATAATGGCTTCCCTTGCTCAGATCCCAGTCCTTATGGTTGGGAAGGATAGGAAGACCCTCCAGTAGTGGTGCAAGAATTAAAGGGGCTTTCCCATATTGCAAACTAACTGATATCAGGGGATCTGACAGCTGGGGTTCCCCATGATCTTGAGAATGAGACCCAAGTTTCCAGTTAAAAGAGTGGCCAGTGGCGCATGCGCATTGCCACTCCATTCATTCTCTACGGGAACAACGGAAACAGCAGAAAACAACATTCAACTGTTTCCACGGCTACTTTAATGGAGCAGCAATGCATGGCGACCTGACTCTCCACTCTAAGAAGAGAATTGGGTGCCTATTCTTGAGATGTGCTCCCCCACTGGAGATAATGTCCTGGTCAGTGTGATTCACACTGTGTTTTTTCCTTTAACAAAACATTAAAAGACCAGATTTAGAAGAGTTATCTGACCATACTACATTACCTATATGTAAGGTAAACCAGGGCTGGGAGTTTCAAATAGAATGCATCACTCATTCAATTCCTTATAAAAGGTTATAAGCGGCAATGTTGTGGCCTCACATTACCTTTATCAGTCCAAACCATATGTAAGTTTTGAGTTCTTATTAATGTGTAGAACTGGGACAGATTCTCTTTAACCGATTAAAAATCACACAAAGAAAGAAATGACGTGGATGTCATCTCTCCTGAGGTCTGATAATCTTGCGTGTTGTCAGCGGATTGTTTACAGGCTTATAGGCTCAGTTGTACATAGTAACTAAGTGGGTTAATGTCAGACACACATTTAAGGGATTACAAGCCTAGTGTATTCCCTAGGCGTGGTGGACAGGCCTGATAATAGTGATCAATTATACATGTATACACTGCTACCTGGCTTCAGTAAGGCATCTGTCTAATATATGTTTGTCTTATACCTCCCAGAGTTTTGTATGGTCAAAGCTGAATGCTGGCACACTTAGCAGGTAAATAGCCCCCCTCCCCCCAGTAAATAATATTACCCATGTATGTAATCCCTCAGTAGTTAGCCCCCTATGTAGGTATCCCCTCTCTGTAATATAAAAAAGACAAACACCCATACCCACCTGGCTCCCACGCAGTCTCCGGCATCTCCTCCTTCTTGTGGCCGCAGGCATAATGCTGTGGGCCGTTGCTCAGAGCACTGAATTTAACTGGCTATTGCCTTGGTTTACTAGGTACCGAAGCGACCCTGTAAGCATAAATATTTTTCATTTAAATATTGAATCTCTGAATTAAAATGGAGATAATTTCAACATTGCAATAACTTTATTTCTTGTTTCCAGAATGAAAATTTTTTTAAATAGCCATCACTAAAAATAATTTACCATTAAAGGGGTTGTCCAGCGAAAATCTTTTTCTTTCAAATCAACTGGTGTCAGAAAGTTATTTTCGCTAGACAACCCCTTTAATAGTTGGAAATACTAATCTAACATTAATAGGAGATAAGTTTGTCAGCCATCCTTATAAAATCTGACCAATCAGAGCTGCGTGCACTGGTTGGCTGTCTAGTAGCACCTCACTACAGTACAGTGCGGCACTACATGTTCTGTAAGGCTCTTTATCTGTATCAGGATGAGCTGCACCTTTAGACAGCAGGTGGGGGAAGCTCTATTTTATTTTTCTGGTTCACTGTATTTAAGACTCTTCCTGACCTTTAATACAGTATGTAATGACGTACTATATTTGTATTAGTTATCTGCTCATTTTTTTCAAACCTAATTTTTTTTCTTCCCTGAACCGTAATTTTTTTTCTTATTTTACACTGACATTTTGGGGGCTTTTGGACCAATTACTAGTTTCCCATAGATTTATATAATTTCAGCTTTCAGCGGTCATCCTGCAAACAATAAATATTATGACTCAAGGGGCCCCGGTATGATTTTTGTGTTGGCCCCAGCCAAGATAGAATGGATAAATTATATAAAATCAACCTTGCTATTAAAAACAAAACAAAACGATATGTTGATATAAACTAAAGAGGACAGTATTTCTGCAACTCTGAAAGCACTGGTTATCCACTTATGCAGAGATGCTGGTGGAGTGGATACCAGGAAACAAGGCATAGGTCTGTGCTAGCGTGTGCAAGGGGGTCACCTGGGCTGTTAAAGGAACGTCTCTGGAGTGGATGTGGTAGAGCTACTTTGTGAAGCAGGGCACAATTGGGTGGTGATGATGGGCAGCTATGGCAGCAGGTCTATTATAGATGTCAGCCTGTCAGGCCCTGCCCATGCAGGACATAACAGGCTAATAAAGTCCAATACAATTTATTGAAAATAATGAATTCCCAGTTAAAAAGAAAAAAACTTTTTCACCTAACAAAATGCTTTAAAAATGCTGTGTTTTTTAAAAAATTGATCTTATGAAATAAATCAATGTTTAAATCCCATTGTGACAAACTCTTAAAAAAAAGTCCTTTAAGGGTGTGTTCACACCTACAGGATCTGCAGCAGATTTGACGCTGTGTTCAGTTATTTAAATGAAATCTGCTGCAGAAAATCAGCTGCAGATCCTGTAGGTGTGAACGCACCATAAAGGTTACAGAAAAAAAATGAAGTTTTTGTTCATCTCATAGAATTCAAATTGATGTAAAATTTGCTCATACCTTAAAATGTAACCAATAAAAAATACTTCTCTGGAAAAAGTTATGGGTCTAGGGATCCGAAGACATAAAAAAATAGTAAATTTTTTCACTGTAAAAATTGAAAAATATACAGCTCGGTTCATTCTGTAAAAACTGGTTATATTGTATATGATATGTTACCCAAAGCGGTTAATCTCACACCGAAACTTGCCCTGCAATAGCTATGTTAAAGACAAAATAAAAAGTTACTGCCTTGGAATTTGATCATAAAAATAAAAAAAATAAAAAAGGGATGCCAAAAATGTTTGTATGCCCAAAAGTCGTGTAGTGCTGTCAAGCAGGGAGCACTGCATTGGATTGCAATAAACGTTGTGGCTTTCTCCGGGGCAGACAGCAGCTGATGAGTACTGGAAGGCTACGTAAATATGGATTTATATACATCCTTATGTACAGAGGGATATTTCAGGGTACTAGTACAGTACATGTAATAACATTGAGACTGAATGTAGGGTTCTTGAGTGCCCTAGGCCTAGTTGCCCTGTAGTGTTTTTATGTTATTTACTTGAATTTACTCAGTAGCCCAGGAGTCACAAACCATTGTAGGTTACGCCTGATGATCATTTAGACAATATAATTTTATCCCACTATTGCACACATCTAAAAAAGAAACATTGAAATCAATAACATAAAACCACAGGAAGTCCTGTAAAATAGCAGAACAAATCATTTGTAGGTACTGAAGTATGAATTGTAATTCTCCGTAATGTTCTGCAAGTGTGAATAGAAAACTATGAGGAAAGAGGATAAAGATGTTTCTTGGTGTTTAAAATAGGAAGCTTTGTAATGCTCTGCATGTGAAGTGGAACGGCTGTGTATTCTGGATGGGGTAGAGGAGAGGCGGTGTAATGCTCTGCAGCCTGTGGAAACCCCAGGGTCTGTAATACTCTGAAAGAGGGTGAAAAAAGGCCATGCAAGGCTCTGCATGTAAAGAGGAATGGAAACGTAATGCTCTGAATGAGCATCGGGAGAAGCCCTTATAATACTCTGCATATAAAAAGGGAAGTCAGTATAATGCTGGGAATGAGGCCGAGAAGGGACTATTTAAAGCTATTCGTATAAAGATGAAAGGCTGCGTAATGCTCTGCATGTAAAGAAGAAATGTTACATAATGCTGTGGCTAGGGGTGAGGAGAGGCTACTGTATGTAATGCTCTGCACACATCAGGTTACGAGATGCTCTTTTGGTTTCGCACTCAGCATTTCCTTTTCCTTCTTCTGTTAACACCTTAACAATTAACCGTTCTCTAAGGACTCACCATGAATCAGCAGCAAAGGGTCAAAAGTCTGCACCTCCCCTGTTCTGCTTCTTGATTTTGCATTCTAGTTTTTAACTTTTTGATGCTTAAAAGTAATGTATCACCTAGATTTTTTTTTTACTAATTGGAGACACAAACTGAATATATTTTTCAAATCTGTTCTAGTGCTGAGTTATGAGTCTCAGCCTAGGGTTCTTTTACACAAGCTGATTATTCCTACAAATGCTCGCTGCCAACACTTGGATTTATCTTGATTTAAACAAGTTTAAACGTTAAACTTTTTGCCTGGGGTTAAAAGGACTCACAGTCACCACTATGTCTATAAAAGTAAGGATATTGCATTGTTTTTCATAGAATGAGCACTCTATGTTTCGCTTATTATACTGTACCTACTTCATGTGAACTAGAGCGGACCACTGCTAAGCACTGCGGCTAATGGTTGGTTGGTTGGATGGATGGATGGGCCTAACTAGAACCAGAGCTGTTTCCTGATTGACACTTCTCTTTTGCCTTGACAAGGCCTTCTTGTCTATATGGCTCTCCTCTGGTTTAGGGCTCACAAACCAGAATGCTAGGATGGGCAGAACATGCAAGACTTACAGGGTCGCAATGTTGGCGTGGCGCACGTCCCTGGTGGGTATAGTCCAAATTCCTGCAAAACAACAGTACAATGGTCAACGATGTAGAGGGACAGCACTAAACTTATCATATACAATCTTTTGTATATCACCAGGTCTTTCATTAAGCACTTGTCCTTGATAAAGGCCAGGTAATTGGCCATAACGTTGTCATTATCAAGAAGATTACATATAATTAAAGAGTCCCTCTAGACCTTTGCTTATTGTATTAAGGCTCTCTAACCAAGTGTCCTTATGGTGCGGAGAGCCCTCCTCCACTGAGTCTGTCCCTGTTGATTGTACGGCTCTGTTCTCACCCTTCATACCTGCAGTCCCTTCTCATATCACATACTCCAACAGCAGAATCAACTTCTCCACAAAGCTCAGTTTGCCATAAGCATCTCACATCTCTCTTTATATCTCTACTTACATTTCAGAAATTATCACTAGAGATGAGAGACCCGAACCTGTTGAACCTGGGTTCGTTTAGAACTTCGCCAAAAGTTCGGTTCTAAAAGTAACCAACTTTCGCCCAAGTTTGATTGAACTTTTAACAAAATGGAGAGGTAAAATTCTTTTCGTGTGTAAGTATACCTGTCGTTTAATTTAAATTTTTTTTTGCAGAAATCAATAGTATAGGCGATTTTAAGAAACTTTGTAATTGGGTTTATTAGCCGAAAAATGCATTTTTACCATGAGAAAGCAGTTTGAAGCCCCCCCCCCCCCCCCCGTCTTCATTGTTCTCTATGGAGAGGGGAGGGGTGGAGGGAGATTAGGCACCACAACAGGACAACAAAGAGTTAATTTACAGCTACATCACTGGGCTATCTTCTCTTAAGTCAGCACTGACCCTCGCGCTATGTAATCCTTTGTTCTCTGCTCTCTTCTGCTGACTAATCTCCCTCCTTCCTTCTCACCCCTCCCCTCTCCATAGAACAGACAGGGAAATGTCTGATGCAACAAGACATAATTTCCTGACAATGAGCAGTAAATGGAAAAGAGTAGGGGGGGGGGGGGGGGCTGGGAAAAGTCTTTTTGAATGAAGATAATGGCATATTTGCCTAATAAAACCAATAACAAAGTTTCTAACAATCGTCTGTACTATTGATTTCTGCCCCCCCCCCCCCCAAAAAAAAAATATATATATATATATAATACAACAGTGACACTTTAAGGACAGTGGCTTGAACAAGGGATTATCCATATTCCCTGTTTGGATATATTTTGGCACTGACATAAGTGTCTTGTTAACAAATAACATCCTTTCTGGCCATCTTAAGTGAAGTTAACCCACAGAGGCACGTGGCATATTACATCCATTCCCTGTTTGGATATATTATAACACTGACATAAGTGTCTTATTAACAAATAACATCCTTTCTGGCCATCTTAGGTGAAGTTAACCCACAGAGGCACGTGGCATATTACATCCATTCCCTGTTTGGATATATTATAACACTGACATAAGTGTCTTATTAACAAATAACATCCTTTCTGGCCATCTTAGGTGAAGTTAACCCACAGAGGCAGGCATATTACATCCATTCCCTGTTTGGATATATTTTGGCACTGACATAATTAACAAATAACGTCCTGTGTCAGATATGGTGAAAGTTTGCACTATATATAGTGCTGCATCAGAAACCTTTTCTGTAATACTACCACTAATATAGCTGCAATCCTTCTCCTGTTATAATGCGGTTTGTTTAGGTTTGGTTCGACTTGAACCCCAACTTTGCATTAAAGTTCGACGAACTGTTCGAACCAAACTTTTCAAAAGATCGCTCATCTCTAATTATCACCCAGAGACATTCACAAGATGGTAGACCAATGTAAAGAACAGACATCAGAGACCACAGATGGCTCCTTCTACAATGTTTGGGATCCCCTAACATATCTCTGCTATGTCAGGCAGCAGAGCTGCGGCAAGGGTGGTCATTGATGGAACATATTCAGATTGGGTTTTAGTTACTAGGGGGGTACCACAGGGGTCAGTGTTGAGTCCACTTCTCTTTAATATTTTTATTAATGATCTTGTAGAGGGGCTACAGAGTAGAATCTCCTTTTTTGCAGATGATACTAAACTGGGTAGAGTAATCAGCACAGAGGAGGATAATATCATATTACAGAGGGATTTGGAGAAGCTAGAGGCTTGGGCAGTGAAATGGCAAATGAAGTTTAATGTGGATAAATGTAAGGCTATGCACTTGAGCCGTAGAAATAATAAGTACAGTTATGTGCTAAATAATAAAACACTGGGTAAAACTACTTCCAAAAAGGACCTGGGGGTATTGGTGGACAGTAAACTCAACTTTAGTGATCAGTGCCAGGCAGCAGCTGCCAAGGCTAATAAAATAATGGGATGCATCAAAAGAGGTATAGATGCTTAAGATGAGAACATAGTTTTGCCACTTTATAAATCACTGGTCAGACCACACATGGAATACTGTGTACAGTTTTGGGCACCGGTATATAAGGACACAGCTGAACTGGAGCTGGTGCAGAGGGGGGCCACAAAGGTCATTAAGGGAATGGGTGGGTTACAGTACCAAGACAGGTTATCAAGCTTGGGGTTATTTACGCTAGAAAAAAGACGTCTTAGGGGTGATCTGATCACAATGTACAAATATATGAATGGACAGTACAGAGATCTTGGTAGTGGTCTTTTTACTCCTAGGTCTGTAACCATGACAAGGGGGCATCCTCTACGTCTAGAGGAAAGAAGATTTCATCATCAGCATCGACGCGGGTTCTTTACTGTACGAGCGGTAAGACTGTGGAACTCTCTGCCACATGATGTTGTCATGGCCGATTCATTAAATAAGTTCAAGGGAGGCCTGGATGCTTTTCTTGAACAATATAATATTACAAGTTATGAGCATTAGATTTCGGTGATACGTTAATCCAGGGATTGTTCTGGTTCCCATTGGAGTCGGGAGGGAGTTTTCTCCCTGTTATGGGGCAATTGTCGTCTGCCTCATAGGGGATTTTGCCTTCCCAGGATCAACACAGTAGGATTTCCCTAGGTTGAACCTTATGGACTCTTGTCTTCTTTTAACCTTATTTACTATGTTACTATATTAACGATAATCGCTTCGTGGAAGAGGTCTAAACGAGCTAATGACAAAGGCGAAATCGTTATATTGTCGTTCAAAATTGTTTTCAGCATGTCGAAAAAAAATTGTTGGTCTTTGAAAGATAATTCGCTAATCGGTTCGTAAAATTAGAAATCTTTCAGTCGTTCGTAAAAAGGTTTAAAAAAAGTAGGTGTGGTGTATGGTCATGATCACCCCGGCGAACGTTCTAAACGACCATGTAACAACCGCAAAATAATCGTTACACTACATATATCGTTCACGTTCCCACGGTGTTATGTGTTATCGTTCGCAAAAAATTTTTTAGTGATCTATAACAAGCGGTCGTTGGAACGAGTTCATGAACGATAATCATTCCGTGGAATAGGGCCTTTAGGCGACTCTATGCATTTTAGTTTAAGCCAGTTGTTAAATTCTCAGCTTTTTCTGTAACTCTATATAATAGAGATAGCGATGTGCACCCGCCTAGTCTTTACATCTCTGAAGTGCCAAGCAGAGGAGAAAGACACCACCATTTACTAAATAAGTGCAAGCCCCAGAAGTGGGACCCCCTTCTATTAACATTTATAGTAAAAGGTTCTACGCCCTTCTTCTATGCCCATTTTCTTTATAATGCTGTTGACCAATCGCTTATAACACTTTTAGGTTGCCTAGCCCTCACTTCTTGTGCCTCACCACCTAGTTTTGCTGGGAGCTTTGTGGAGATGCAGAAGGGTATTCTGCCTAGGTGCAACCTCTGGAAATTGCTGATATTGCCATCATTGGGGCCTAGTTGCCATGGGTGTTAGTTCCTGGAATAGTATTTTAGTATTAAATAAACACTTTCTGCATCAGTTCTCCTACTAATGTCTCAACAGCATATATGGGGCTCACTCTTTATTATAGAACATCTAGGGGGAGATTTATCAAAGGGTGTAAAATTTAGACTGGTGCAAACTGCCCACAGCAACCAATCACAGCTCAGCTTTCCTTTCAGCACTGCCCAAAGCTGAGCTGTAATTGGTTGCTGTGGGTAGTTTGCACCAGTCTACATTTTACACCCTTTGATAAATCTCCCCCCTAGTGTTATACTGGGATCCTGATTGGGGCTGCCATGTTCAGGTGCAGAACACATCTGGAGTAGAGAATGTAGTTCTTTTCTGATGTTCTGTCTGGTGTACTGTGGATGACTGGTGTACTTCAAATGACAGTCCAGTGTTCTGTGGATGACTGTCTGATGTTCTGTGGATGACTGTCTGATGTTCTGTGGATGACTGTCTGATGTTCTGTAGATGACTGTCTGATGTTCTGTGGATGACTGTCCGGTGTTCTGTGGATGACTGTCTAATGTTCTGTGAATGACTGTCCGCTGTTCTGTAAATGACTGTCTGATGTTCTGTGGATGACTGTCCACTGTTCTGTGGATGACTGGTGTTCTGCAGATGACTGTCCGGTGTTCTGTGGATCACTGTCTGATGTTCTGCAGATGACTGTCCAGTGTTCTGCAGATGACTGTCTGATGTTCTATAGATGACTGTCTAAAGTTCTGTGGATGACTGTCCGGTGTTCTGTGGATGACGGTCTGATGTTCTGTGGATGACTGTCTGATGTTCTGTGGATGACTGTCCGGTGTTCTGTGGATGACTGGTGTTCTGCAGATGACTGTCCGGTGTTCTGTGGATCACTGTCTGATGTTCTGCAGATGACTGTCCAGTGTTCTGTGGATGACTGTCTGATGTTCTATGGATGACTGTCCGTTGTTCTGCAGATGACTGTCCGATGTTCTGTGGATGACTGTCCGGTGTTCTGTGGATGACTGTCTGATGTTCTGTGGATGACTGTCTGATGTTCTGTGGATGACTGTCTGATGTTCTGTGGATGACTGTCCAGTGTTCTTTGGATGACTGGTGTTCTGCAGATGACTGTCCAGTGTTCTGTGGATGACTGTCTGATGTTCTGCAGATGACTGTCCAGTGTTCTGCAGATGACTGATGTTCTGTGGATGACTGACTGTTGTTCTGCAGATGGCTGTCTGATGTTCTGTGGACGACTGCTTGGTGTTCTGCAGATGATTGTCTGATGTTCTGTGGATGACTGTCCGGTGTTCTGTGGATGACTATCCGGTGTTCTGCAGATGACTGTCTAATGTTCTGTGGGTGACTGTCCGGTGTTCTGTGGATGACTGTCTGGTGTTCTGTGGATGACTGTCTGGTGTTCTGTGGATGACTGTCAGGTGTTCTGTGGATGACTGGTGTTCTGCAGATGACTGTCAGGTGTTTTGTGGATGACTGTCTGATGTTCTGTGGATGACTGTCCGGTATTCTGTGGATGACTGTCTGATGAACTGCAGATGACTGGTGTTCTGTGGATGACTGGTATCTGTGGGTAACTGTCTGGTGTACTGTGCATGACTGTCTGATTTTCTGTTGATGACTGTCCGGTGTTCTGCAGATGACTGTCTGATGTTCTGCAGATGACTGTCTGATTTTCTGTTGATGACTGTCCGGTGTTCTGCAGATGACTGTCTGATGTTCTGCAGATGACTGTCTTGTGTTCTGTTGATGACTGTCTGGTGTACTGTAGATGACTGTCTAATGAATTGCAGATGACTGTCTAGTGTTCTGTTGATGAATGACTAATGTTCTGTGGATGACTGGTGTTCTGTTGATGTCTGTCTGGTGCTCTGTTGATGAATGTCTGGTGTTCTGTGAATGACTGTCCGGTGTTCTGCAGAGGACTGTCCGGTGTTCTGCAGAGGACTGTCCGGTGTTCTGCAGAGGACTGTCCGGTGTTCTGTTGATGACTGTCCGGTGTTCTGTGAATGGCTGTCCGGTGTTCTGCAGATGACTGTCCAGTGTTCTGCAGATGACTGTCTGGTATTCTGCAGATGACTGTCTGGTGTACTGTGGATAACTGTCTGGTGTATTGTGGATGCCTGGTGTTTTGTTGATTACTGTCTGGTGTACTGTGGATGACTGTCTAGTGTTCTGCAGATGTCTGTCAGGTGTACTGTGGATGACTGTCTGGTGTTATATTGATGACTGTCAGGTGTACTGTGGATGACTGTCAGGTGTACTGTGGATGACTGTCTGGTGTTATATTGTTGACTGTCTGGTGTACTATGGATAACTGGTGTTCTATGGATGACTGGTGTACTATGGATGACTAGTGTTCTGTGGATGACTGGTGTACTATGGATGACTGGTGTTCTATGGATGACTGGTGTACTATGGATGACTGGTGTTCTGTGGATGACTGGTGTACTATGGATGACTGGTGTTCTATGGATGACTGGTGTACTATGGATGACTGGTGTTCTATGGATGACTGGTGTTCTATGGATGACTGGTGTTCTATTAATGACTGGTGTTCGGTGGATGACTGGTGTACTATGGATGACTGGTGTACTATGGATGACTGGTGTTCTATGGATGACTGGTGTACTATGGATGACTGGTGTTCTATGGATGACTGGTGTACTATGGATGACTGATGTTCTGTGGATGACTGTCTGGTGTACTCAGGGCCGGCGTCAGCACCCGGCATACTCGGGCAAGTGCCGGGGCCCACGGCCGCTCAGGGGGCCCCCGACACTTGCCCGAGCAGTGATCCAGACGCCCGCCGCATCACCGACCTCCGGACACCTGGGGGGAGGGTGCTGCTGACCCTGAGTCCGGGTGTGTGTGTGGGGGGGGGGGGTTGCTAGAAGAACCTGCTGTGTTTGCTGCAAAGCAATGGGGAAGGACCTGCCGTGTTTGCTGCACTGGGGAAGGACCTGTGGTGACGTCATAAGGGGGCGGGGCTGAGAACGGGAGAGGCTGCATATGGATGAAGGACCTGTGATCATTGTCATGTGACATGAGGGGGCAGGGCTCACTTATACCTTCTTTCTGTATGCTGTGAGTTGTAGTCCTCCTCTTATACCTCCTCCTGTAATGGACTCTGATCTCCCATAATAACAGGCTGTCCATGCTGGGAGTTGTAGTCCTCCTCTTATACCTCCTCCTGTGATGTCCTCTGATCTCCCATAATAACAGGCTGTCCATGCTGGGAGTTGTAGTCCTCCTCTTATACCTCCTCCTGTGATGTCCTCTGAACTCCCATAATAACAGGCTGGACATGCTGGGAGTTGTAGTTCCCCCTGGAATACTTCATGTAATGAGGACTCGTCCCCCGCCCGGATTAGTGAGTATGGTTTTATTTTTTTATTTTCTTGTGTTGAGGGAGAGCAGGGGGCATTTCTATGGGGGCAGGGGGCATTTCTATGGGGGCAGGGGGCATTACTATGGGGAGCAGGGGGCATTACTATGTGGACAGAGCAGGGGACATTACTATGGGAGCAGGGGGCATTACTATGTGGACAGAGCAGGGGACATTACTATGGGAGCAGGGGGCATTACTATGTGGACAGAGCAGGGGACATTACTATGTGGACAGAGCAGGGGACATTACTATGGGGGCAGGAGACATTACTATGGGAGCAGGGGGCATTACTATGTGGACAGAGCAGGGGACATTACTATGTGGACAGAGCAGGGGACATTACTATGGGGGCAGGGGACATTACTATGGGAGCAGGGGGCATTACAATGTGGACAGAGCAGGGGACATTACTATGGGGGCAGGGGACATTACTATGGGGAGCAGGGGATATTGCTATTGGGGCAGGGGACATTACTATGGGGGCAGGGGACATTACTATGGGGAGCAGGGGATATTACTATGGGGCAGGGGACATTACTATGGGGAGCAGGGGATATTACTATTGGGGCAGGGGACATTACTATGGGGGCAGGGGACATTACTATGGGGAGCAGGGGATATTACTATGGGGCAGAGCAGGGGACATTACTATGGGGACAGAGGGCATCTTTACTAAATGGAGGGCACAGCATTAGGACATTATTACTATATGGGGGGCACAGCACGGGACCTACAAACCTCCTTACTTTACTGCACATGACACCAAACAGTGGAGTTACTACTGTATGGGAGTCTATGGGTGGGAAAAAGGGAAGGAAGTGGCTGGAAATGTGCGGAGCCTAACAGGTCTGACAGGTCCCGAAGAGATGAATTGTAGCTTGAAGATATCATCATGGAGGTCTGGGCAAGATGGAGAGGAAACAGAGAGCGATCGCCTCAGATCAAAGAAGACGTCACCTGTGAGTTACTGGATTACGTTTTTTCAGTATTTTGTCAAACTTTATTTGGTAGGTGTGCCCCGAAGTGTGCTATACAAAGGGGCCCGCTGAGGCTCTCTCGCCCAAGGGCCCACAAAAACCTGGAGCCGGCCCTGGGTGTACTATGGATGACTGGTGTTCTGTGGATGACTGTCTGGTGTACTGTGGATGACTGGTGTTCTGTGGATGACTGTCTGGTGTACTGTGGATGACTGGTGTTCCGTGGATGACTGTCTAGTGCAATGGATGCCTGGTGTTCTGTGGATGACTGTCTGGTGCTATGGATGCCTGGTGTTCTGTGGATGAATGTTTGGTGTTCTGTGGATGACTGGTGTTCTGTGGATGACTGTCTGGTGTACTGTGGATGACTGGTGTTCTGTGGATGACTGTCTGGTGTACTGTGGATGACTGGTGTTCTGTGGATGACTGTCTAGTGCAATGGATGCCTGGTGTTCTGTGGATGACTGTCTGGTGCTATGGATGCCTGGTGTTCTGTGGATGAATGTTTGGTGTTCTGTGGATAACTGATGTTCTGTGGATGACTGTCTGGTGTTCTGTGGATGAATGGTGTTTTGTTGATTACTGTCTGGTGTACTGTGGATGACTGTCTAGTGTTCTGCAGATGTCTGTCAGGTGTACTGTGGATGACTGTCTGGTGTTATATTGATTACTGTCAGGTGTACTGTGGATGACTGTCTGGTGTTATATTGATTACTGTCAGGTGTACTGTGGATGACTGTCAGGTGTACTGTGGATGACTGGTGTTCTGTGGATGACTGTCTGGTGTACTGTGGATGACTGGTGTTCCGTGGATGACTGTCTAGTGCAATGGATGCCTGGTGTTCTGTGGATGACTGTCTGGTGCTATGGATGCCTGGTGTTCTGTGGATGAATGTTTGGTGTTCTGTGGATGACTGGTGTTCTGTGGATGACTGTCTGGTGTACTGTGGATGACTGGTGTTCTGTGGATGACTGTCTGGTGTACTGTGGATGACTGGTGTTCTGTGGATGACTGTCTAGTGCAATGGATGCCTGGTGTTCTGTGGATGACTGTCTGGTGCTATGGATGCCTGGTGTTCTGTGGATGAATGTTTGGTGTTCTGTGGATAACTGATGTTCTGTGGATGACTGTCTGGTGTTCTGTGGATGACTGGTGTTTTGTTGATTACTGTCTGGTGTACTGTGGATGACTGTCTAGTGTTCTGCAGATGTCTGTCAGGTGTACTGTGGATGACTGTCTGGTGTTATATTGATTACTGTCAGGTGTACTGTGGATGACTGTCTGGTGTTATATTGATTACTGTCAGGTGTACTGTGGATGACTGTCAGGTGTACTGTGGATGACTGTCTGGTGTTATATTGTTGACTGTCTGGTGTACTATGGATGACTGGTGTTCTGTGAATGACTGGTGTACTATGGATGACTGGTGTTCTGTGGATTAATGTCTGGTGTTCTGTGGATAACTGGTGTTCTGTGGATGACTGTCTGGTGTTCTGTGGATGACTATCTCTGTGTGTCTTACCTTTGTTCTGCAGTGTACTCATTGCCCCTTTTTCTCTTTGCCATGTGGGACTCTCTTCCCATGCCTGCATGACCCTGTCCCCTTTGGTCCCTGGTCAGCCAGTCAGTTTTTCCCTCTACAACCCTTCCTCCAGATTGTACGTTATGTAAAGCAGTGTTGATGCTGTTGTGCTGACCTGTTAGTGTAAAGTAAGCCAGTCAAGAGGTGTCTAATATGTCTAGTGAGTTGTAACAAAGTTATACAGCATAGGCCATTGTAATGTCTGTCTGGTTTATGCTGGTATGCTATTTCTGGGTGTTGCAGTCATTGCTGGCAGTGGTAAAAACAGTGGCTTGTGGTATTAAAAAATAGTATACTTCCAATGTATCTGCCAAATGGGGCTTAAATCTGTCAACAATCCATCGTTGACTCATTTTGATAAAGATAATTCTTTCCACCCTGGCATTTGATAGCCAAGTGCACTACAGGGACATAAACCCACTTGTGCGCTTCAAGACCCTCTTTGAAAAGACACTTTCATATTCATGAGTAATGTGAGTTTGAGCTACTGCTCCAGTCTGATAACCAGCAAATAAATTGTGTAAATTTACATACTTTTGAAGGCCTATCGCCAGTATTAACCGTGCAAAAAACTCTTATAGATGATGAAAGCGGCGACACAATGTATTCTGAACAGTAAAAGAAAGAAACAACAGGTTAAAAGACTGCATTTTTTATTTCTTATGATGTAAAATCGTTTTATATGGGGAAAAAAAGTCTTTGGCGCTGATAACCAGATTCCTCTTAATGTGATGGTGCAGAAAATGCTTAAATATAATGACCACAATGCACTGCTTCCTAATGGCGAGAATGAGCTGCAGCACATGAGTAATGAGAACAGGTCTCTGGGTTACGGCTCCAGTTTCTTCTGCAACTGTTTTTGTTAGTTGTGTAATGGAAGGGGAATGTAATAATATTAAGATTTTGTTTCCATCAGATTAAATGCTATCTTTCAAAGTTATCTCTTCACTGGACTTGGAAACCTTCTTCTTATGTGAAGGACTGTAAAGAAACAAAATGTTAGTTTTTAGTCTCTAAAGCAAAGCATAGGAAATGGTCACAATACTAATTTACACCTCCCTAGCCCAGGGGTGGATTAACTTTACCATAGGCCCCGGGCTGTTCACCAAGCCTGGGCCCCCCCACCCCACTGTAACTATGGCAGCACTAGCCTGGCATTCATAGTACAGGACAGATAATGTCATGATGTCCTGATTTGTGCAAAATTGCCATTAAAAAACAGTGATTTTTTTGCAAATCATGGCGGAAGTGTAGCCAGGAGACAGTACACCACTGAAAGTAAGTCTTTTTGGGTGGTCATGGGCCCCCCCAGGAGCTCAGGGCCCCGGGCTGCCACCCGAAACGCCCCTATTATAATCCACTACTGCCCTAGCCTCATATTCACCTTTTCTGCACCCCTCAGCCCCATAATTACACCCCCTGATTCACTTATAAATGAGATTCCCTCCTATCTGACTACTCAGGTGGTACAGTAAAATGGAAGAGTCCTTATATCTTGGGAGCAATGTTAGAATCAGAGCACAAAAAGGCTACAAAAAAAATTAAATGTGGAAGGCAGTAGACACCAAAAACCCCTGAGAGGTGGAGGCATATGATAAATTAATATCACAAAATTCTATACGTAAACATATATATTATTTGGTTGGTTTTGAAAACAATATGAGGCCATTGTAAAGCATCACTGTAATTTGGAGTAACTTTTGCCATGTCAAAAGTTACTGACTGCTCGGTCTCATTGCTGAGACCTTCTGCAATCCTGAGATACAGCCAGGCGGAGGGGGAGGAGGGTGTGTTGCGGTGTTACATCACTCCTTGACCAGCAGAACACCCGACTCTTGTGCAACACAGACAGAAGTGAACATGTTGGATTCCATTCTGTTTGGTAATACCATCTAGGAACTCTTACAATTACATTGTTTCTTGTTTATTCTGGATATGTTTAGGGGACACTCCGGGTGCACTTACCGAAACATTCTGCTAGTCTTTAGAAATTATATTTTTGTTTATGGGGTTAGGGTCAGAATGTGAGAGTGCATATATGTTCATTCAGATCTACTAGAAATGTGCCTCATTTCAAGATATCACAGAAAACATTTCTCCAGAGCTGTCAACAATGCCTTAAAGGAATTGTATACTAACATAAAAGTGAGGTAAAAAGTGTTATCACATAAAAAATTTATACTTGTTAAGAAACACTTAGATTAAGTTTAGGGAAAAGGAAGGCAGAGAGCCAGACGTGAAGTAATCACATCAATGTCTGAACCTCTCCGCAACCGTTTTTAACATGAAAATCTATGTACAGAGGTATGTCCTGAGAGACGTGAGCAAGGATGTGACTGCAGCAAGACAATGATCTCTGCTTCCACATTTATCCCTGATCATTCATAGCTGCCACTACTGGCTGGCCACCATTAGTCTCAGTTCTCAACAGGAAGAGTACTTAGGGTCCAACCCTGTTAATAGGTGATCAGAGGTGAGCGCCCCCTTGACTGTCTGAGCACATTGCAGTTTGTGGATTGTTAACACTGCTCTCAATAGAGTGTGAACCAAAGTGCTTTTTTTATTGAGAACTTGGTGGTGATGGTCCCATCCTACTGTATTTATCGGCAGCTGATCTCATAGACCTAATAACTGTCCTGATGAACATGCCATTTGTTACCATGTGGATCATTTTATTTTGGGGGATTTTAAAATGTTAAAAGGGTTGTCCAGTGAGCAGAAGATGGCTGAAACCTTCTGCTCCCTTTAGTTCACTTTCTGTAAATCCACATCTTGGATTGGACAAGTAAGCTCTCTGTCATGTGGAGGAGGACGGTGTATATCCCGCTCATAAGATTACAGAAAGTGTGCCCCGAACAACCCCTTTACAGATTTCCATATAGTAAGTCTTCCCTAATGGTAGGTTAGTAAAGGCTGAATTACATGGCATGATTTTCCGGGGGAAGCGAGCACCAACCTGTCATAGTGCATGTCAGCTGATTACACGGAATGATTTATGGCCCGAACGGTTGGTAATCAGCCAAGTAAGGCCAATATTCGTTAAGTGTAATAGTGCCCTAAAAAGTGGATAAGGGGAACTGCAATGACTGCAAAATTAGGTGATAGCAGTTTTTGGAGTTTTTGGCATAGGTTTATCTGGATTGTGTAACCATGGAGACTAACCACTGAAGAACTAACATAGGAGAAAATTTATCAATGGTTTTTGTCTAGATTTAGGTGTAAAATTTTACCAAAGATTTTCCTGTTTCGCGCAAAAATTTTGATTTTCATTACACTGGTTTTTTGCTGAAAGCATTAATAAACTTCTTCCCCAACTTTATAATGACTTTTATTTGCATAATGTATAATTTTAATCTTAGATGTATTGGAGGAGTAAACGAAACACGGAAGCAAAGGCGGTAACTGCCTATAAATACTGACTGTGTGTATTAATAATCTGGAATCCAAGTTATTAAAATGGAATCAGATAAATCTTACAAAAGTTGAACTATATTGTAAAGCAACAAAATATAGAAAACAAAATAACCATGATCATGATAAAAATAAGAGTTTTTATGATAAGATTAGAGATGAGGGAGCCCGAACGATCGGCATTTGATTAGCAGGGGCTGCTGAACTTGGATAAAGCTCTAACGTTGTCTGGAAAACATGGATACAGCCAATGACTATATCCATGTCTTCCACATAGCCTTAGGGCTTTATCCAAGTTCAGCAGCCACCGCTAATCAAATGCCGAAAGTTCGGATGGACTCGAGCATGCTCGAGGTTCGCTCATCTCTAGATAAGATAGATAATACCAACCTCTCTACTTCTTGTATGGTCTCAGGGAGAGGTACACCAAGGGTCTCTGGGAGAAAACATGCAGCAATGCCAGAAAGTATAGGACAAAGGCTGTAAATGATGAGTGGTAAATGAGAGTAATAATCCGCTGTCATCTGGATAAGAGGAGCAACGATTCCCCCAAGCCTAGCCATCATGGTGCCCATTCCCATACCAGTCTGCCTGCAATAAACGTTGTAGGTAATGATTAGACAAAGGCATCTGTAGGCTTCTCCTTCTCACATCGGCCTCTTGCTCACCTGATGACAGTCGGGTACAATTCACCAGTATATAGATAAACACAGTTGAAAGATGCTGCAAGACACCCCTTCCCGAAAACAGTTACTATCGTTCTCCCAGTGTTATACTCTAAAAAACAAACAAACTGCATTTTAGTAGGAATTCAGACCAGAATACACAAGTGGTCACCCAGATAAAATATAATGTAGTCAGAAAGACGCAGGGGGAGATTTATCAAACATGGCGTAAAGTGAAACTAGGTTAGTTGCCCCTAGCAACCAATTAGATTCCACTTTTTATTCCTCACAGACTCTTTGGAAAATGAAAGGTGGAATCTGATTGCTAGGAGCAACTGAGCCAGTTTCACTTTACACCATGTTTGATAAATCTCCCCCATAGAGTATAAAGCTGAACAAATCTGAAATTAGATTCAATAAAGCAGAATCTAATGAATTGGCCATTGATTCATTTATTTTTTATTATATCTCTTTTTATTTTGTTTTTATTAACAAGGATCATAACAGGATAAGATGAGGTAACACTTACCACAGTTTAAGGCTATGTTCACACAACGTGAGAGACCGGCTGTTCCGTGACCCCAGCCGGGTCACAGAACGGCCGGTCTCTGCACGGATCATCCCGGCCGGTACACGGATCATACCGGCCGGATGATCTTCTGGCCGCAGGGTTCTAAGGCGGGCGCATCAGAGCAGGCCCGCATCGGAAATTCCCATAGCACACTGTGAAGCAAGCGGCCGGAGCCGCTCGCTCCATAGTGTGCACTGACAGGGTTTCCTACGGCCACAATTCATTGAATTGCGGGCGCAGAAAACTGACATGTCAGTTATTTGCGGGTCCCCATGTAATCCCGGCCGAAGCGTATACAATATGTATACGCTCCGGCCGGGATCCCATTGGAGTAAAGGCAGTATTCCACCCCGCATAAAGTACGGCCGTTGTTGACGATGGAACATAGCCTAATGTTGTAACATTGTAAGCAATTACATAGGAACATAGCGAGCTAGTAAAATTAGACAAAAAGACATAGAGCTCGAAACCATTGTGTGCTTGTACTACCAAGATATGTAGGGGAAAGGGGAGAGTGAATGTGGGTAGGTGTGGGGAAGGCAAAAAGGAGGATGGGGTGAAGGAAAGGGGGATTGGTCAATGATCTACTGTGTACAAAGAAGGCACTCAGAAACAGTAGTGGATTATAATAGGGGCGTTTCGGGCAGCAGCCCGGGGCCCTGAGCTCCTGGGGGGCCCATGACCACCCAAAAAGGCTTATACTTTCAGTGGTGTACTGTCTCCTGGCTACACTTCCGCCATGATTTGCAAAAAAAATCACAGTTTTTTTAATGGCAATTTTTCACAAATCAGGACATCATGACATTATCTATACTGTACTATGAACGCAAGGCTAGTGCTGCCATAGTTACAGTGGGGTGGGGGGCCCAGGCTTGGTGAACAGCCCAGGGCCTATGGTAAAGTTAATCCGCCCCTGCTCAGAAATAGTAAACGTAGCAGTATGTTATTACGTATAAGATAACGGCACACACTGCCGAGAAACATCCTGAAAGGGGAATAGGCAATAGAAAGAGCTAACAAATCTCACACTCCAGTCAACAGATCCTAAGGTCTGCAACCACTATCAACACCAGGGGGTATGGGGTGAAAAAAGGGGAGAGGTGTAACCAGGAACCCAAAGGGACCTAGAACTCATTGACCAGATTTTTTCCTGAAGGTCCTCCACAGAGACCAAACGTTACAGATATGAGCGTGGGATCTATTCGCCCAGCTGACAAGTTCTTCCATTCTTCAGATGGAGTCAACTTTCTCCAGCAAGTGATCATGTAAAGGGGGATCTGTCGATATCCATTGCACAGGGATAAGCAGCTTTGCTGCCATCAGCAGATATGTCGCTAGATCATACTTTTTTGGGGTGGAATGTGGGGACTACACAGTAATTTTAAGGTCTTAGAGAAGGGCATACATTTTCCTGTGGTCTGGTGTACAACAGACATTACAGCATCCCAATATACCTCGATAGAGGGGCATGACATTCAAACATGTGGAAGGCTGCCCGAATCTGAACCATGCCACCAGCACCTATCATTGTCAAAGTCTATGGCTCTCCATTCACACACCAGCTCCCAACACCATGCTTACCTATCCACGTTCCCTCATATGGGATTTCTTTGATTGGGGTTTTCCTGAATTGTAGGTGTATTTATTTATTTTATCTAGTCCCCAAATGCCCATGAATTTACATATGGATGGCAACTTACTGACTACTGCTCATGTGTACTCTATCGTAATACTTTTCCTGAAACATTTCTGTTCCTGGAAGGCTACTGAGATATATTCCCCTCTATGAAGCATTGTCATGAATCGAAAAAGTAAAGTTCTCAAAATGGCTTACCTTCAGGAACAAAGATATTTACTAATATTGTAATTCCAGCTAAGATTAAACTAGAAGCTTGCAGAACACGACGTCCTATATATGTCATCACAAAATAGGAAAAAAACTTGGCCGGTATATCAACTGTTCCAAAGATAATCTGTACAATGTAGATGCTCAGCCCAAACTTCTGAAGGTCCATAGCTAGACCATAGTAAGCAAAGCTGGTGGAAAACCTAAAGGTAAGAGCACAAAAAGGAATTCATTACACGTCAAAGACTGAGAGGTTTAGTATCAGAATACAATCTTTCTTCATGCTTACCATGTACAACTTATGCAAAAAGATATCCGCCGCACCACAGGTGTCTTTATAAGGTCCAGCACTGAATAATTGCTCCCACGAGAAGCTTTAATTTCTCTTTGCATTTCATATTTTATCGTCTAAAATGAAGAGAGAGTCAGTAGAGTAACACATTGATCTAATATTACTTTACAATTAGCTCTTCAAGGATGGATGGCATGAGACATCGCTGGTTAAAAAAAAAAGTGTAAGAGCAACTTATTGATTCATATACAGTACATTTCAAAATTACTCCTAGTGCCAAGGAAAGGTCATGGTAAGAAAGCTGAAGTCAAGCTCATAGAGCATAAAGGATACCTGCTGTATGGGGGGGATATGGATATTTATGCCTAGGATGCCTGGGAGGCCATGTGGGTATACTACATGTGTGCTAATAGTGATCTTCATGCTTACCTTTATGGATATATACTAATATGATCTATTAAGCACTGTGGCAAGTTGCTTTTTCCTACTGGATTATTCTTGCACTATATGTATATTTTTTGTAGATTTTAAATCATGCTAATAAACGTGTTGAAATATTTTTAAATCATAGCCTTTAGCAGAAAGTAGCATGCTCAAACTGAGGGAAGGAGACAGATAAGGTAAATACATGTATGGAATGAATTGTTAGTCACCAGGAGAGGAGATGATTTTTCTGTTTTCATTTCGACACACAGCCTCAGCCAATAAGTAACAGGTGGGTGTTTCCTGAACTCAGCCATGACAGAAAGGATTTGGCAGGGAGAGTATGTTTTTTATAATTTGTTCCCCAGCCCAAGTCTGGACATAAAAATTTGTTTGATCGGACAACCTCTTTAATAGGTTATACGAATAATTTGTTCCCCAGCACAAGTCTGGACATAAAAATTTGTTTGATCAGGCAACCTTTTTAATAGGTTATACAAATTAGTAAATTACAAATTAGTAGCAGTTAAAAAAAATAAAGAATATATAATGTTATTTCTAACATAAAGCTTTCAAAAATGACACATCTGAAGAACACAGATGAAAATAAAAATGCGGGAAGGGTTGCTGCTGTAAGGTATATTTTTAATTTTGAAGCAGTTTTATTGGATCAAGTTACTTTTATATAACTTCTTTATTAAAAAAAGAAAAAAAACACATAGGCTCAATATCCCTTCTCTATGGGCACTTTTGAAATCAATTTTTGTGGACCAATTTGCTGATATTAAAGCTCTAGGAATATGTGAATGTGTGTTATTAGTTCGATAAGAACACTCACACCCATATATATATTTATATATTACACCAGACATTATATAAATCTCAGTAGGCATAACTGTATTGTATTACATGATTAGCTAATTTGAATTATGGCAGAATAATCAGTCCTCCTTATTGTCCCACTGCATACCTTTGTACCTGTGTTCACAAATTTTGTATTGTGCAAAAGTCAGAAATCATCCATCCATCTAAATTCCAAACAATTAAGCCATTACATAGAAGTACAATAGTTGCAGACACTGCAGCTGCCTGAACCCCCCCCCCCCCCACACACACACAAATAGTGCAAGTATACAAGTTTTTCCTTCTTCAACCTAACAGAAAAGTAGAAAACGTATATTTTACAGGCAGTTGTCCAAAAGCCTTAACCACTCAATATAATATCACAATTTTTTCAAATTTCATTTGCCTACTTTATGTTTTTTTTTCCAGCTTCCATCTTTTTAGTAAAATTTGGTTTGAATTGATCTCAGAAATCTGCAGGGATAATTTCCTGCTTCATGTGTAGTAAACTTAGAAGTTGGATGCCTTTCCATCTTGCCAAGATTCAAGCAATCTTAAACATTTAAAGACATTGATTTCTGAATTTGGGGTTGGAGAACATTGACCTGTGAATGACCAGCAGCCTCTTTATTTGATTATCTTCATGCCCAAGCCCTGAAACCTGCTGCGATTGTGAATTATTACTGGGTCCTGTTACAAGTGGAGATCTTTGGCAATCTTTGGCACAAACAAGTGCCGATCAGCAAGATCCGCACTCGTTTGCAGCGCTTTTAGATGGCACAACTAATCAAGTATCCAGGCCGCATGAATGATCACTGTATCATTTGTGCAGTCATTTAAGCCTTATTGCTATGGGTTTACACAGGGAGACAGAGATCGATTTAGAAGGCCCTTTAGCACAGGCCAATATTGGTCGAGAGTGTTGCTAGAAATGCTCCTTTGTCCGATAAATGGCCAGTGTAAAAGAGGCAGTGAACAGCAGAGTAACAGATTCTCGGCTGATCGCATCTTTTATGAAGGCTTTAAGATCTACTGATGAACCGATGTTTACACAGCTACTACCTCCAGCGACAGGTAATAGGCTTTTCTATCCAACTCAAGAGTGTTGAGTACAACTTGCCTCCCTACAGGGACGCATGTAGGAGGCTTTATTGTAATATTTAATATAATTCTATGGAGCCCAACTCCTGCTATCAGATCGGCAGGGAGTGAAGTCCCAGCTATAACTCACAATGGCAACAGGTCTCAGAACAGAAACAAGGCACCAGAAGGTACAGAGTTATATATATAAAAAAAAAATTAAAAAACCTGTTTACTGACTCAGGGCCTCTCCCCAAAAATAGCCCCTTTCTAATATGCCCTAGTAATGTACATGAAATCATAAGGGGGTACCATGTTTGGGAACCTTTCTTCAAAGAGTTCCAAAACATATAGGTGTTCTGCAGAGATTTTTAATTTTAAATATTAAAAAAAAAATTATTGGTCCATTCATAATGGAGTTGCCTATGACTTGTGCTCAGTAATGTACATTCAGGAGGTTCAGCATCTCACATATTGGTTTAAAAACATTAAAGTCTAGGTTTTATTGGCTTTGATAATGGTGCCTTATTAATACTAGAAATCTCTGTCTTTGAGGCTATGTTCCCACTATAGCCTAAAACTGTATTATTTTTTAAACCGATCATTTCCACTGGTGTGTTGAGTTTACCTCCACTGTAAGTTTTTCTCCCTCTTCCATCTTTCCATTAATTCTGGCCACTTTCTTTAGGTCTTTTATAGCGTGTTCATATTTCCCACCTAGTACCAGCCAGCGGCTAGACTCTGGGAGCCACCTATGGTCCACAAACAGCGAAAACATTAATTGATGCTTGAAAAGTAAGAACATACTAATTAAATAGAACTATAGAGATCACATGAATGCGTTAAAGTATTACTGCCCAATACATTAATTCAAAAAAGCCAAAGTAGATAAAAAAATGCATTAAAAGACCCAATAATTTTCTTGAAACAAAATACATTGTTCAAATTAGAAGAACAGTGTTTCCATTCAATTGCAACAAATATATCTTGGTGGAGGAAACAAAATACTTAGGGGGGAATTTATCAAGAGTGACATTTAATATGCCAATCTAATCTATAACTCACCACCACCACCTCCAACATTCCTGATAAATCCTGTGCATCTACGGCGCATACTCCAGCTGTGGCGTAAATAATAACAAATATTGTGCATGGAGAAGCCATGCCTCCCTTCTCACAATGCCTCCTTCTATCCTCCTTCACAATACCTCCTTCTATCCTATCTACTTGGCTGTTGGAAGTTGCAAACATTTTTGCGCAAATTTTTGAATGCTCTCTAAGAATATTAGAAGTCATATAATGTCCACTATGACTAAACATTATTTACCAGAAATGCTCTGCAGAATATTTTCCAGTTGGAGCTATCATGGGGATAATATTGACATTGAAAATTTGTTTTAAACGTAGAAAACATATACTTTACCATGTATATAAAAAGTAGAGAAAGAAGGGAAGAGATGCAGCCATCTGTAGCATACGCCAGTTTGGAATCATAAATGCTAGGCCCACCAGCACCAGCTGGCCAACTGTGTAGCAGTACCCAGTAGCTGTACTGGTGAAAGCCCGATTCTCTGTCGGAATCCATTCTACAACTATAGGAAGAGCACACACTTAAAAGGGTGATCTGTAGATTTTTTTTTATATTTAAAGGGGCTATCCAGCGCTACAAAAACATGCCCACTTTTCCCCCTACTGTTGTCTCCAGTTCAATGGAACTGAGCTTCAAAACCCCACCCAAACTGGAGATAACAGTAGGGGCAAAGTGGCCATGTTGTTTTAGCGCTGGATAACCCCTTTAAAACCTGCCTGGTCCCCCAGCGCTGCCATTTTGATGGTGCCCATGTGCTCACTTAGTGACCTGTCTTTGTCAGCACTTGGCTGAGCAGGACGTTTTTGCAAGGTCACCACAGGAACCAGGAAGCAGCTGGGAGCAGCAGGGACCAGCAATATTGCAGTCGCAGGGACCAGGAAGCAGATAGGAACAGCAGGGCTCAGGAATATTTGAGCAGCAGGGACCAGGAATATTGAAATGGCAAGGACCAGGAATATTGGAGCGGCAGGGACCAGGAATATTGAAATGGCAAGGACCAGGAATATTGGAGGGGCAGGGACCAGGAATATTGAAATGGCAAGGACCAGGAATATTGGAGCGGCAGAGACCAGGAATATTGAAATGGCAAGGACCAGGAATATTGGAGCGGCAGGGACCAGGAATATTGAAATGGCAAGGACCAGGAATATTGGAGCGGGAGGGACCAGGAATATTGAAATGGCAAGGACCAGGAATATTGGAGTGGCAGAGACCAGGAATATTGAAATGGCAAGGACCAGGAATATTGGAGCGGCAGGGACCAGGAATATTGAAATGGCAAGGACCAGGAATATTGGAGCGGGAGGGACCAGGAATATTGGAGCGGCAGGGACCAGGAATATTGAAATGGCAAGGACCAGGAATATTGAAATGGCAAGGACCAGGAATATTGGAGTGGCAGAGACCAGGAATATTGAAATGGCAAGGACCAGGAAGCAGCTGGGAGCAGCAGGGAACAGGGAGCAACTGAGAGCAGCAGAAACTAGGAATAATGGTGCAACAGGGACCAGGAATATTGGAGGAGCTGCTGTAGGGGAACCAGCTGTAGTATTGTTTTCATGTCATCCTGGGGCTGGACAACCCCTTTAAGTTGGCATTATATTCATTTATCATATAATAATCCATATTTATTAATTTATTATTAAACTGATAAGAACAAATACTACGCTTGATTTTATCCAAAAGGTTGAGAAGCGATCTTCATTTTGTACTTAAGTGAATTTTTTATACTTACTTAGAGAGTAGGAATTAAGAACAATCCCCGAGAGAGCGGCACCAGTCAGGAAGCGAAAGACACAGTACACAATGTAGTTAGGAGCAAAAGCTGCACATATCCCAGCCACAAACATCTGAAGGTTTGACCAAATATACAACGGTCTACGCCCAAGCCTGTGAGAAAAATCAAGGATAACATTTTAGAATCTTTGTATTTTGTTAATAAAATTCTGTTGTGTTTGATGCGGCAAGATGTTTAATTGCATAGATTGATTTCTTGGAAGCCATTTCATGGGCAACAATCATATCATGGGCAATAATCTAACTGCTCCCCACCTAACAGCCAGACACTGGTCAAAATAGGACATTGTTGTGGTCATTGATGGCTGAGTGGGCAAACCCTGCATTGATGCCTTGTTTTAGAAGCAGGGAAAAGCGATGAGAAGTGGGCGATAAAAGTAGCTGGAACACGAGTTTTGGGCTAGGTAAGTATGACTTCTCATACTACTTTTATACCACACCCAATTCAATATTCTGGAAGACCACTGTAAGAAGGCTGTACAGCATTAGAAAATAACGGCTGCAATACCAAAGAGTGGCATCAGTGTCGGACTGGCCCACTGGAGGATGCAAATAGCTGTGTGGTGACAGCCTCCCAATATGACAATGATAACATATCCCAAAGAGAGTCCGTACATTAAACAGTTGTTGAAAACCTCTTTAAGGGTACGTTCACACTTACCGGATACGCAGCTGATTTTCTGCTGCGGATCCGCAGCGGATCCGCAGCAGATTTCATTTAAGTAACTGAACACAGCATAAAATCTGCACCATCAAATCTGCTGCGGATCCTGTAGGTGTGAACGCACCCTCTGGACATATTCACCTCAGGAACAATGCGTCTAGGGGGGTATACATCTATAATACAGAATCTATTGACACAATGTTTATATAAAAAAAGCATAGTCTACCATGCTTGTGTCCGTCAGATAAAGCTTCTTAATCTTTGTATGCCAGAGCGAACATCACAAGTAAACTACGTTTGTTTTATACATTGGAATCTTTACATCTGTTCTATACATTTGGCGTATAGCCAAAACATGATGTGACCGGCCCCTTACAGTACCTTGGACTCCTGTAGAACTGCAAAGTGCTGTACAAACATAATAACCTGCTCCTCTACCCTCAAGGCAAGAATCTAACTGACTAAATAAGAAAGAAAACAGATGCTATTCTGCTGAGTATTAACATTGTGTGACTTTTCCTTTGTGGGAAAGTTTATTGTATGAAAATTACATTTCATATGTTTAACTTAGTTCTACACTTTGCATTTCTTTATGGTTCTGTGGATTATGTAGGCACTGGATAGACAATCATATGGTTGGATGTACTCTAGTATGAAGCTACTTCTTCTTCTTCTACTATCTTATAATCATCCAAGGGTACAGGTACCACAGAGCAATAATAATAAAAATAATAAACCTGGCTCTTTAATCTATAATTTGTGGCCGGAAAAGACCACCTAGTCCATCTAGTCTGCCTTTTTAGTATATCCTTACTTACTGTAGGATAGATATGTTTATCCCTGACAGCTTTACATTCGGTTCCACATCTGCTGGAAGTTTGTTCTAAGTATCTACTACTTTTTTAGTAAAGAAATATTTTCATTTTGCTTCTTATGTTTCCCTCGACTATCCTCTCATTATTTCCCCATGTTCTTGTGTTCAGCTTTTTATTAATACACTTCCCTCTTATTTAGCTTATTTAGTCCTTTAATTTATTTAGTCCTTTAAAATATTTAAAGGTTTTCCTTCTTTCCTCCAAACTAGACAGACTTAGATCTTTAAGTCTTTCCTGATATGGTTTATGCCTGACACCCTTCACCATTTTTGTAGCCAGTCTTTGGACCTACCCTTTTTTCTCTATATCTTTTTTTAGGTGAGGTCTCCAAAACTGGACTCAGTATTTCAGAATCACAATCTTTCTCCTACTACTGGTTACACCTCTAGCTATACAGCCCAGCATACAATTTGCTTTCCCTACTGCCTGGTTGCACTAGTGACTGTTAAGGCTGTCCGGAATTGCTACCCCTAAATCTTCCTCCGCTGAAGTCTTTGTTATCACAACATTGCCAATATAATACCCAGAAAGAAGATTCCTCCACCCCAAGTGCATTACTTTACATGTAAAAACATTGAAATTACAGTTTTCATTGTTCTAACCCTCCCATACAATAGTTTTTGTTTTACAGAAAGTAATCTGTTTGTGAAAATACGTTCTTGAAGTGACTTGTAGGATTAGACAAGTGGAAATCAAAAGCTTAATTTTTTTTAAATAAATCTTACTTGTCTGACAGACCACCAAACACCACGGATCCAACCAGCACTCCTGCCATGTAAATGGATTGAGCAAGCTGCCTCATTCTTCTCTGACTACAGACCAAATCCCACTGAAAGAATGAGAGAAAAGTAATAGTAGTAAATATTGCTTCTAGCTCTTGTTTCCACTCGTCTGTAGATATGCCCTCATCACTATTAATTTACTTTTATTCACTGATATTTGGTAGATTTCAAGTATTCTACAGCCGCATTTATAAGATGTATTAGGAGTACAGATCGCTGACATACTGTAGATATAGACTCATCTGAGCGCTCACAGAGAGAAGGCAGTCATGTGAATGATGGACACATTGAGCCGTGACTCTATTCTGGCCGGAAATCTGTGTTTAGTCTGTTTTGTTAAACCAGCACAAGTCAGAAAATCTGCCTGCAGGAGACTGGACCTGGATTTCTGGTAAGTTCAGCTTTGTTTTACAGCATGATATCAACAAAAAAATAATGAATTTACACTGCAAACTTGCTTTATTTCACATCCACTATTGATTTAGATTTTGAAAGTTATAACGACAGTGAGACTTTAAGTTATAACCATGTGTATTATTATTTCAACACTGTTACTAGGATTGTTCTACTGTTCGTACTTTTTAATTATAATGGGGAAGACTTATCAAACTGTAAAAGTAGAATTGGCTCAGTTGCCCCTAGCAACCAATGAGATTCCAGCTTTCATTCCTCACAGGTTCTTTGAAAAATGAAAAGTGGAATCTGATTGGTTGCTGAGCCAGTTCTACTTTACACCAGTTTGATAAATCTCCCACATTGTAGCTGCCCAGATTTCAGTTGTTACAGTTTTTTAACTGGTTTGCTTCCATTAAAAAAGAAATGTAATGGCCCCTGATATTGTTTTGCCCAGTTGCCTCCACCCACATTTATCTAGTTTTCTATACACTAGTTTGATGACATGAACCTGCCATTGTAATTGTGGTTGAGTGTGGAAGATGTAAACACCCAGAAAGTATTACCAAAAACAGTAAGAGGTTTATTATTGACCTGTTATCATGGTGCCTGTGAGCGGAAGTCACATTCCACACAATTGGTTACATTTGCACTAGGTGGCACTGGTTACACACTGGTTACACACAGTGGGAAGAGGTTTACATACAATATTTTGCAGAACATCGAGCATAGCTCTTTTCTAGGGCCTAGAGGACAGTGCACCACACAATGTTCATGTTGCACCCAAGAAAACAAACTATTCTTGCCTGAACCAACAGTGCCTTTGTAAGTGTCTTGAATTTTTTTTCCAGATAATTGTGACTCTCTTCTTCTTTAGTTTGTCTTACCACTTGGTATCCAGGGGCGGATTAACTTTACAATAGGCCCTGAGCTGAGAAATTATTAGGCAGCACTGTGCTCACTTTTCATTTTCTAAAGTACTTCCATTTTGAATTTGGTAAAGGACCTGTGGTGACATCATAGTCACATGATAAGGTCCTTCAGCATGTTCTCTAATGTTACTAAATTGTCTCCTGGCTGTAGTTTTGCCCCGATTTGTGCAAAATGGTGTTAAAAAAAAAACAGCAATATTTTTGCAAATCATGGCAAAATTCTAGCCAGGAGACAATACACCACTGAAAGTATAAGTCTGTGTATCTTTGGGTCTTTGGGCAGCCAGCCATAGGAAGATACTTTTGGTTGTGTGTTTGCTGCCTTTAATGGGATACTCTGGCCAATATCTTTTTCTTTCAACTGGTTTCAGAAAGTTATATAGATTTGTAAATTACTTCTATTTAAAAATCTCTTGTCTTCCAGTACTTATCAGCTGCTCTATGTCTTACACGGTGCTCTCTGCTGCCACCTCTGTCAATGTCTGGAACTGTCCAGAGCAGGAGAGGTTTTCTATGAGGATTTACTACTGCTCTGGACAGGTTCTGACATGGACAGAGATGTCAGCAGAGAACACTGTGCCAAACTGAAAAGAAAACACCATTTCCTGCAGCACATACAGCAGCTGCTACGTATGGGAAATACTTGAGATTTTTAAGTAGAAGTAAATTACAAATCTATATATCTAAGATTTTCCCCCAGATAACCCCCTTAAATAACAGCCACTGGCAACCCTAAAATATCTCTTTCTTTGTCAGACTTAAAAGCCCTAATATTCTCTCAAGTGGCTCCACTAATTTCACTTACTTTATACCCTTCCCAGTTGCCCAGACTTCCCCTGCTCCCATAGTAAAGTGTACCTGTCACCAAGAAAAAAAAACTTTTGGCGTGTTGTGTTTGAATATTTCTTATAGATTTGAGTACAAAGCATTATTTTTACATGGTGGCTGAACCTTTCTTGTGACCTTTGTGAATAGCTTTTCCACAGGTCAGTACCAATATTAGTTTATTAAGGGAATATACAAAGTAGTTCATATGTATGTAAATAGGATCTTACCAACTGGGTCTCACATATGTGTTCAATTAGGCAGCTCCACAGCCCACATTCAGATTCCGTATAAAGCAACAAATGAACACACGCTACACCAAACAGTGGTTTTCAATTGCTTATGACTTCATTTTCTCATTCGTATTTTTCAAGGACAATTACATGTCTCATAATGAATAAAGTCACTTAAATTTTACATCACCCAGTGGCAAACGGTAGCAGAGTCTTAGTATGCGTCCTAATTCAGCTTGTAGCCATCAGGACACACTTCCCGGACGGGAATGAAATGTCCAACTTCCATGCAGGGTACGCGACGTTTCGAGAGCAGCAGCTCCCTTTGTCAAGCCTAACTCATGTGTGACCCATCACCAATACATATACCCCGACCTCTCGCGAGATCTGAGATCTGTTTAAAAATAGACATAAAATAAATTAGACAACATGGAAAAATAACATATTTCTAACGGAATAAACCTCCTTCTAGTTACTACATCATAGTTTTTATAAGAAGACACTGAAATTACATGCTTCATTTAACCCTTTTGGGTTCAGTGCTTCCATCTTACTAATCCAATACACTTCACGTTGTAGCAGTTTACGCTGTGTCTGTCCACTATCAGCACACTCTACCTCTTCTAATATCATCCATCTTAATTCGCAACACTGGTTTCTCCAAAATTTTGTTCTTTCTCATTTTTTATACTGATTTTTTGGGCATAATTTCTTATTGCACTCCGATGCTCATTCAATCTTATTTTCACCGGTCTCATCGTCTGTCCAATATAGACTTTCCCACAGGGACATTTTACCATGTACACTACCTGTTTAGAATTACATGTATGCCACCCCCGAATTTCAATTGGGTAACCCTTTGTGGGATGCATAACTTGATCCCCTTTCAAAATTTTGGAGAAACCAGTGTTGCGAGACATTTCCATCAGTGTAAACACCAGGTCAGCGAATTAAGATGGATGATATTAGAAGAGGTAGAGTGTGCTGATAGTGGAAACTGCGTAAACTGCTACAACGTGAAGTGTATTGGATTAGTAAGATGGAAGCACTGAACCCAAAAGGGTTAAATGAAGCATGTAATTTCAGTGTCTTCTTATAAAAACTATGATGTAGTAACTAGAAGGAGGTTTATTCCGTTAGAAATATGTTATTTTTCCATGTTGTCTAATTTATTTTATGTCTATTTTTAAACAGATCTCAGATCTCGCGAAAGGTCGGGGTATATGTATTGGTGATGGGTCACACATGAGTTAGGCTTGACAAAGGGAGCTGCTGCTCTCGAAACATCGCGTACCCTGCATGGAAGTTGGACTTTTCATTCCCGTCCGGGAAGTGTGTCCTGATGGCTACAAGCTGAATTAGGACTCATACTAAGAGACTCTGCTACCGTTTGCCACTGGGTGATGTAAAATTTAAGTGACTTTATTCATTATGAGACATGTAATTGTCCTTGAAAAATACGAATGAGAAAATGAAGTCATAAGCAATTGAAAACCACTGTTTGGTGTAGCGTGTGTTCATTTGTTGCTTTATACGGAATATACAAAGTAGAACATATTGTATTCTTATACAGGCCATTTTGGAGACTTTAGGTGCCTTTAGTCCCATGGTCACCAAGCATCATTAACTGATGTGTTGAACAGCTGTTAAGGAGAAATTTTATCTCTCAGAAAATGATCAAAAAACTCACAGCAGAGAGCATGGACCATGGGTTCTGCAGATGCTGTGGGCACCCAAACCCCCCTTATTGTAATCTGCCACTGTCCCAAACATATGAACAACCCAGGTGCCACCACAACCAACTCAAAAACCTGGTATTAACCCCCTTAGCACAGCATCATATATAATACAAATTTACATGGCATATTATAACGCATATTCGGGTATCACACATTATAATAAAATCACACATTATGAACAGTGTAATAAAAAGGCACATATGAGATACCTCAACCAGGGAACTATGTTACTCATGGGAACCAAATTAGATATCTCAACCTAGGAACCCCAATATTCCTCATGAGGGATCACCAATATTACCTATGGGTACCAGATTCGATATCTCAACCAAGGAACCTCAATATTCCTTGTGAGGGAACCCCAATATTCCGCATGCGAACTAGAAATCTCAACCAAGGAACCCCAATATTTCTAATGGTAAATATATCGCAACTATGGAACCCCAATATTCCTCTATATTTTTATCATTTTAATGTCGGTGAACAGAATTTTTGTAACCATGTTCACGTACAGCAGGAAAGAAAACACACCTCTATTTGTGGCAGAAATCTGAAAGTACAACATGCAAATACAATATTCTTGAGTAAAATGGAAATAGGGAAAAGAAAACATCAAAGAACCAAGATGGGACAAGGTATTCATAATTAACAAAAAAAAAGTTCTTACCTGGTTTATAATAGTTGAAGAATATTCGCTGTCATCATATATGTAGCCATCAAGGCACGTCTCCGTCTCTAAGTCACTAGTATTATTTGTGAAACTATAATTAAGTAAATTGGGATGGGGGCTTGTGTATCTTAAGCAGCTAGAGGGTTTGCCATTAGACCCATATGGAATATGAGCATGTAGCCAAAGTCCGCTAAAATTCCCTTCTTCCCGGGATTCATTCAGTTTACACCGATGCTTTGGAATAGCAGCAGTAAAGTTCTGCATGAGATTGTGGCTAGCCAACATGAAAACTGGCAAGGACAGCAGAATGACATGTATGATCTGGTACTGTCCCATGCCACCTATTCTCTCCAAGATCTCTTGAAAGCCCATGGTTGATCACACTATTCACAATCTTTACATGAACATCAAGAAGCATTGAAGTTCTGGGGCAGATAGCTGGACCATTTGCGTAGCCAGTGGATGGTACGTTGGGACACTAGACGGCAGCCTTATATAAGAGCGCAGCACACTGTACTTTGAGGCCGCGAACATTTATGTTGGCGTAATTGTGTGTTAAACTTTTACTGGTATATGGAAGCATTAACTTGTAGCAAAAAAAGAGGAATTTTCCCTGTATTTAGAATAAAGGGCAATGTTATTATAGGGCACGGACTAGTACGAAAAATAAGAATAACTCATTAACTTGGGCACTTACTTACAAAAAGAGCTAATAAGCAATACATATAACAAAAGCAAGGTTCACATACAGTATGCTGTGCGGGGAAGGCTGTATATTACTAGTACATCATTGTTGTACAATTGATGGATTTTGTAGAATTTAGACAACAGACTGTAATAAAATTGAATATGGATTACTGACAGAACTGCAGGAAGGCCGCTGGGAGTTTTATTATCCCCACAACCACATGTATAATAATTAGAACGGTACATCATATCTAAGTGTTTCTCTAATACATTACGAAATGAAGACTGTTTAGTGGTGTAAATGCTTGGTTATTCACAAGCTTAACTTCAAAAAGGAGTGTGCAAGTCTCTCAGGATAGTTCATATGGTCCTTCAACCTTCCCCACCTCCTACTACAAGGTTCTACTTTTTCCCTCGTAACAACTTGGGGTCACCTTTTGATCCTACCCTGTCATTCAAATGACACATTCAGACCCTGACCACCTCCTGCCACCTCCACCTAAAAGAAATTTCTTAAATCTGCTCTTTTTTCAACCCTGACTCAACAAAACTGCTGGTTCATGTTCGCAATATCTTCTACGTGGACTACTGCAACATTCTCCTCTCTGACCTTCCATCTAACGTCCTTGCTCCCCTCAAGCCTATCCTCATCTCTGGTGCCTGGCTAATCCAACTCTCTCTCCTCGTTCTGCCTCTCCCTTTTTCCAATCCCTTCACTGGCTTCCCATTGCCAAACAAACTAATTTTAAATTGTTGTTGATGACATACAAGGCCATCCATAACATGTCCCCTCCATATAGCTCTGACCTGATATCCCGCTATGTTCCCTCACATAACCTTGTCTGTACCTCACACAACCGCCTCCAAGATTTTGCCCGACCCTCGCCCATACTCTGGAACTCCCTACCCCAACACATCCGGCTCTCATCCACCATCAAGATCTTCAAGAGCAACCGGAAATCCCAGCTCTGTAAACTAGGGTACAACCTACAATAACTCTGCACCACATTTTGACTACTGTCTCCCTCCCCTTACCTTGTAGATTGTAAGACATCACAGGCAGGGTCTTTTGTCCCTATATACCAATCTGTCAGTTACTTTATTTGCGTAATTTGTTTTCTGATGTTTAAACGTTCTGTATGTTAACCATTTATCACTTATACAGTGCTCTGGCGCACTTGCTGTGTGTGTTTTTATGTATCTATGGCCACCGGTTGTAACATAATGATGCATTTGCCATTAAAGTATTTTGGGTGGACTGAGAGCATTGCCTGTGACAATGGGGGGAAGGGGGAGGGGTATAATGTACCTTAACTTTGCAAAAGCATTTGACACTGTCTCTCATGGGCGTCTGATAGATAAATTATGATCTATGGGTTTAGAAAGTTTAGTTTGTAACTGGATTGAAAACTGGCTTAAAGTGTCACTGTCGTTATAACTTTCAAAATCTAAATCAACATTAGATGTGAAGTAAAGCAAGTTTTTTTTTCATCATGGTGTAAAACAAAGCTGAACTTACCAAAAATCCAGGTCCAGTCTCCTTAAGGCAGATTTTCTGACTTGTGCTAGTTGGAAAAAAAAAGACTAAATACAGGAATTCCGGCCAGTACAGAGTCACTGCTCAATGTGTCCATCAGTCACATAACTGCCTTCTCTCTAAGAGTGTTCAGATGGCCTGGAATACACAGGACTTCCTGTTTTCTGACTGTTTCCTGTTTTTTCAGAAAAAAGAGTCAGAAAACAGGAAGTGCCATGTTTTCCATGATAACAAAAAAAAAATGTAAATTGCAAACTTGCTTTATATATATATAAGGTTACGTCATGGGTCGTCTGGGGACAGACTTCCATGACGTAACCCTACGTCCAGGGTCGTCTAGGGGTTAATTAAAAATGCTGCTCCAAAATTTATGAATTATATTTAACCCCTAGGCGACCCTGGACTTACCCGTACCCACCGTGGTCCCGGGTGCCGCTTGTAGCCCGGGACCGCGGCTATTAGCCCTATAGACCAAAGGATAAAAGCATTATCCTGGGAATGGAGCGATTTTAAGGAACATATATCTGTTAACAATGGTTGGAATTTTTTACAGGCCATCAGATACACTGAAAGTTATACATGTTACATATCGTTGTAATCATAACGACTTGAGGAACATATATAACAAGTCAGTTTTACCCCAGGGCGGACGGCGTAAAAAGAAAACCCCCCAAATAAAAGAAATGCGTTTTTTTTTCCAATTTCACCACACATTGAATTTTTTCTGGTTTCGCAGTGTACTTTATGAAAAAATTCAGCTTGTCATTGCAAAGTACAATTAGTAACACAAAAAATAAGGGCTCAAGTGGGCCTCTAGGTGGAAAAATGCAAGTGCTATGGCCTTTTAAGCACAAGGAGGAAAAAACGAAAACACAAAAATTTAAATGGCCGGGTCCTCTAAGGGTTAAAAATATTATTTAAAAAGGGATTAAAATTAAGTGGTGGAGTAAAAAAAAAATAATTGTCCGTGATTGGTTCTCTTTAATGACAATGCCGAGAGAGTGGTGGTAAATGATTCCTACTCTGAATAGTCCCAGGTTATAAGTGGTGTACCCCAAGGTTTAATACAGGGCCCCCTTCTGTTTAACATGTTTATTAATGATATTGAGGATGGAATTAACAGTAATGTTTTCAACTTGCCTTAGTCTATCCCCTCCTTGGTTGAACTTGACGAACATCTGTTTCTTCAACCATCCTATGTAACTATGTATGTATCTGAGAATTCCACATTGACTTTACATCTGTTTTCATAATTTTTCATGTTATATATCCTACAACCTACTATATATTAAAAACATTTTAATACAATAGAGGTAGATAGGTGTTAAGTCTTTTTTTCCTATGACATTTCATGTTGTACATAATAAAGGTTAAGTGCACATGAAAACTTTCCCTATGTTGTAGAGACATATGAAAAGTTTTGATTGGTCAGATTTCTAAACTCTTCTGACTCTAAACCATGTGACTTGGGGTCCTATGTTATAGCCCCATGCCTCCTGCAAGCAAGTGCGAATCTGCTAGATCAGCGCTCGCTTACCGAGCCTATTAAATGGTTTGACAATCATGTAGCAAGGGCTGCACAGACATCCTTAGCGATGTCCTTGCAACCCTTCCCCTAAACTTTATACATATTTCTCCACGGTTCCTGGTCTTCTGACCTCTCTGCTCGCTTTCAGGAGCCACCCCTGTAGCTTTAGATCGGGTCTCTGAACTGACACACCGCTAAGCCAATCAATGACTGGGACCATAGCAGCCAGTAATTGGCTAAGCGGCCTCTCAGTTCAGAGACCTGATCTAAAGTTACAGGGAGGCAAGCAGAGGGCAGAAGAAGATCGGGACTGAAAAGCAATGTATACATTTAAAAAAGAATCATCAGCCGTGCGTCGGGGGCCCACATTGCTATTACATGTAGTGATGTACAGTCGACGGACGATGATTTTAGGTCAGGACCAGAAGACTTAAGCGTCAAAGGATCGTTTCCATCGGATTATTGTTGTCTCTATTACACAAAGCGATAATTGACCGAATCGGCCGCATTTAGCTGATTATCGCTCTGTGTAATAGGGACGTAAGTCCATAGGACTGTATGAGTCCGACAGACAGAAGGTAGAAACAGAACAACTCAGTCGCACTCTTATCTCCCAGCTAGTTCTAGTGATCATTTTGGGTCTGAATACTCAGGGACATGTCTGTGAGAAGGATAACAGAAGCTGATCAGTTTTTTTTGTTTTTTTTTTGCTATACAATTTCTTTCCCAAAGTATTTTAGTGAAAGATCTGGTGAAAAATTGGATTTTGCTTAAACTTTTCATAAGTCTGTTATTATTAGGGAGCAAGAACCTTGGTGAAAATGGCAACCTTTCTGTCAGTGCAGCTCATAACTATCGAACAATTGCAAATTTGTATGTGAAATTTGTATATCAAATGCAGAATAAATACAATTTTAAAATCATAATTAAATGTAATGAATTCCCCGGATATGATTCCCCTTTAATGAATCAGGAATGCTTCCCATGAGTAAATATGCTAATTTGTACAACTGTTTATTTTGGATAAATGAGTCATCCGTCTCATTAGTCAGGCGCTGTTCTAATATGCTGTGTGGCTGAATACCTTGCTGTGCCGATATGTAGCTTCATTAGGAGCTACGAGAAGCACATCCGAACCATCACAAAAAGATGCCAACATAGATGTTTGAATATAAATAAGGGTATAACATCTTTATTTATAATGTGATGTTTAAAACATAAGAAACATTAAAAATAGCAACGTTAATGTTATGCGCTCAAAAATTTCAGTGTCATAAAACTGTATTTGCAATTGCATATAATTACTGTGTTTGACCCTTTGACACCACTATTCCAATCCCGAAGCGACAAAAAAAAAAAAATCATATTTTTTTGTAAACATCCATTATTCAGAAGAGCATCAACCACTAATATGTTCTTTATACTTTATTGTTATGTGTTAATTATATTCAAGATGGTAAAGTATTGGAAACAAAACAAACATCTGCCGTATAATAGGAATATTTTTGTATGCAGAGAGTTAGAGTCTATAACTCCTGAAACTTTAGCTTGGTGACTTGTCTAAAGGTTTTTCATCCATTCACATTAGAGTTGAGCAAGTAGTAAAATGCTTGGGTGCTCATTACTCAAGTTGAGTATTTTTCAATACTTGAGTGCTCGATTCAAGTAACGAGCCCCATTGAAATCAATAGGAGACCAACATTTGCCCCCTACTGACCTGATAACCTAAGCCGTTATGTTTCGACAATTGACACTGAACGATCTATAAGCCCTACCCCTGAAAATAAGCCCTAGCTTAATATTGTAGGGTTTTGGAGCCGGCTTGGAATATGAGCCCTTTTCCAAAAGTAAGCCTGTTACAGCCAGCTCCTCCGGCGCTAGGTTATGTCACGGGATGTCTCCTGACAGAGTCTCAGAGACACGGTATAGGCATACTGTTGCATAGAACTGTCCTACAAAAGTGCCCCGCTACGCTGTCCTTGGAGGACATTCTGGTACCATTCTTTATTCATGGCTGTGTTTTTAGGCAAGACTGTGAGAGAGCCGGTTCCCTTGGCTGAGAAGCAACCCCACACATGAATGGTTTCAGGATGCTTTACAGTTAGCATGAGACAAGACTGGTGGTAGCGCTCACCTCGTCTTCTCCGAATAAGCTGTTTTCCAGATGTCCCAAACAATCGGAAAGGGGATTCATCAGAGAAAATGACTGTACCCCAGTCCTCAGCAGTCCACTCCCTGTACCTTTTGCAGAATATCAGTCTGTCCCCGATGTTTTTTTTGGAGAAAAGTGGCTTCTTTGAGACCAGGCCTTGCTCCAAGAGTCGTCACCTCACAGTGCGTGCAGATGCACTCACACCTGCCTGCTGCCATTCCTGAGCAAGCTCTGCACTGCTGGTAGCCCGATCCCACAGCTGAAACCCTTTTAACAGCCGGTCCTGGCGCTTGCTGGTCTTTCTTGGGAGCCTTTTTGGCAACAATGGAACCTCTCTCCTTGAAGTTCTTGATGATGTGATAGATTGTTGACTGAGGTGCAATCTTTCTAGCTGCGATACTCTTCCCTGTTAGGCCATTTTTGTGCAGTGCAATGATGATTACACGTGCTTCTTTAGAGATAACCATGGTTAACAAGAGAAACAATGATGCCAAGCACCAGACTCCTTTTAAAGTGTCCAGTGGTGTCATTCTTCCTTAATCATGACAGATTGATCTCCAGCCCTGTCCTCATCAACACCCACACTTGTGTTAATGGATCACTCTTTATAACATTCTGGAGTATATGCAAATTGCCATTTTAAAAACTGAAGCAGTAAACTTTGTCAAATCATTCTCAAATGTTTTGGCCATGACTATATCATTGATACTGGTATTTCACCATAATTGCGCGTGCACAGGAGCTGGGCCTCTGCAATAAGCAGCAAGGACCCAGTAGTGACTGAAAGCTGGGTCCTGCTGTAAATGCTAAGAACAGGAAAAGCTCTAGATTTCTGTTTAACCCATTATGGACTACAGTTAATAAAAAAATGCAGCTTTCAAGGAGCTAAACAAAGCAAAGAACTCCTGTCTGCTTAGCGGCACCCTGAAGAGAAAAAGAAGCATACACATTTTAAAATGAAACAAGAACATAACATTTTGTTAACATAAAAGTAAACAATACAAAGTAATATTTGATAATGAGTCATAATGACCCATATCATAAAGTTAGGTTAGGTTCACATTGCGTGTACACAAAAATGTGTGTGACCACATTTTTCTGTACATTAAGGCTATGTTCACACTACGTAAAAGGTTAGTTGCGGAGCGCAACATAACCTTATCTGATATGGGATCCCGGCCTGAGCGTATACACATCGGCCGGGATCCCATACAGGGCCACAAATAACTGACATGTCAGTTTTCTGCGGCCGGAATTCTGGCCACAGAAAGCCCTGTCAGTTCACACAGTGAAGCGAGCGGCTCCGGTCGCTTGCTTTACTGTGCGCTATGAGAAGCTCTGATCCGGGCAAAGACCGGCTGTTCCGTGACCCGGCTGGGGTCACGGAACAGCCAGTCTGATACGTTGTGTGAACATAGCCTAAGGCTATGTTCACACTACGTAAATCTACGACCGTAGTTCTCGCCGCAGAACTACAGCCGTAGATTTGCAGGGTGGAACATAGTATTGTTTGCTATGGGATCCCGGCCGGAGCGTAGACACATCGTATACGCTCCGGCTGGTTCCTATGCGGCGCCGCAAACAACTGACAGGTCCATTATTTACAGTGAAGCGAGCGGCTCCGGCCGCTTGCTTCACTGTGGGCTATGGGAAGCTCTGGTGCGGGCGCGTGCTGATGCACCCGCATCAGAGCTCCACGGATTAAAGATCATCCGGCCGGTACTTAAGTACCGGCCGTGATGATCCGGCCTGAGACCGGCCGTTCCGTGACCCGGCCGGAGTCACGGAACGGCCGGTCTTATCCGTAGTGTGAACATAGCCTAAAAGTAGAAAAGATTTTTAAAAAGGCCCATAAACAGACAGCAGAAACGCAGCGTGAACATAGCCTTATGTGATATTCTACACAGTGCATGCTAGAACAAGAAAAAACATAGACTTGCCATTTTATCCCATTCACTCATTAAAAATTATAAAAAAAAAAAATTCATAAAGAATGCTTTTCCCATATAGTGCCAACTAATATTTAGTACAGAAAAAAAACCTCTTTGGATACAGTGACACAAAAATTGCTTCTTTTTAAAACATGCTTTTATTGTACATAAATGCTAAAATATGAAAATCTGGATTTATTGGGTATTGCTGTGTTCATGCTGACATGCAGATTAAAGTTAATTTGTTATTTTTACTGCAAAACAAGTTATATGTCAACGAACCGACAAACAATTACATCAATAATAGAATGAAAAAGTTATGGTTCTTTGAATGTTGCGGTGACAACACACAAACAACATATTAACGTTGTGCAACTAAATAAACAAGTTTTTCTTCATCCGCCTGGTGAATTGGATTTTCTGGCAGTGAGAGGGCTGGTAATGGTACCATTTAAAGATGAGCGAACCTCGAACATGCTTGAGTCGATCCGAACCTGAACTTTCGGCATTTGATTAGCGGTGGCTGCTGAAGTTGGATAAAGCCCTAAGGCTATGTGGAAAACATGGATATAGTCATTGGCTGTATCCATGTTTTCCAGACAACCTTAGAGCTTTATCCAAGTTCAGCAGCCCCCGCTAATCAAATACCGAACGTTCGGGTTTGGATCGACTCGAACCCGAACCCGGTTCACTCACCTTTTTTTTGGATTTTTCTTTTTACTCTTAAATCCAAAGGTGGGGTAACTGTCACCTGGGTTAAAGGGGTAGTGCGGCGCTAAGAAATTATTCACAAAATAACACACATTACAAAGTTATACAACTTTGTAATGTATGTTATGTATGTGAATGGCCCCCTTCCCTGTGTTCCCCGACCCCGCCCGTGGACCCGGAAGTGTAGTGCTTTATAGATACCTGATACGTGTAGACCCCCATCCGCCGTCTTCTGACAGTGATGTGATCTTCGGAAGGCAGGCCGACCCGCTCCTGCCGTCCCTCATGCCGCCCCCCCCTCTGCCGCGACATAACTGTGCTCAGCCGTGATTGGCTGAGCATAACAGGAGCGGGTTGGCCGGCCTCCCGAAGATTTCAGAAGACAGCGGACGGGGGTCGACACATATCAGGTATGTATAATGCACTACACTTACGGGTCCACGGGCAGGGGTCGGGGAACACGGGGAAGGGGGCTATCCAGATACATAACATACATAACAAAGTTGTATAACTTTGTAATGTGTGTTATTTTGTGAATAATTTCTTAGCGCCGCACTACCCCTTTAACCTTGCCTACGTCAGGGATTCTTCCAAAGTCAGGACAATCCAAAGCCAGGATTGATCCGCAGTAGAGCAAATAACATAAGCTGAAGTACTCCAGTGAACAGTGCTCGGCCTACTCGTGTAATCTTGAGAGGTTAGCTTTGTCCAGTTGTTCAAGCCTTGGACTCGTTTTACCAAACCTGACATTCGCTGGACTTGTTTTGCAAAAGATGATCTTCTACTTCTGTCTTCTGATTCTAACCGTGAGCACAAGAGTCTTCTTCTACACAAATATGCTAGAAAACCATCCCGGCAGACTACTGTCTACTTAGGCAAGGTTCCCAAGACAGCTCCCTAACCTACTCAACTCAGCTAACCTACTTTACTTCCTCCTGCACTCTTAGCACCCAAAGCTAACCGTTCTTGGGGACGTACAGCCGCTTAGACTGTTTTGGGTTTTGGGAGGCATTCGCACAGGCAGGGCCGCCGATAGGGCAGTACAAGTGGTACTGCCGTATGGGGCCCGGACCCTAAGAGACACGGGGGGGGGCCCGGCGGGCCCGCCGGCCGCCGCCCCCCGACCGCTACGCTAGGGGGGCCCGCACGGCCCCCCTTGCCAACTGTTTTTGAGCATCCCGAAAAGCTGCGGCCACGCAGCTTCTCGGGATGCACTGATCGCTTTAATGTTCCGCCCGCACAGCGGGCGGAACATTAAAGCGATCAGAATACAGGAGAAGGACCTGTCAGCGTCCTCCTCCTGTATTCTATCCCATAGGCTGCCGGCACTTCATACCAGCAGCCTATGGGAGGCCGGGCCGTGATCATGTGCCCCTCCGGCAGGCGTGATGATGTGACGTCATCACGTCTGCCGGAAGTCCCGTCCCTGCGGCTCGCAAGATGGAGCCCGAAGAGGAGGAGGAAGAGTTGCTGCCTGCACAGCGCGGATTAGGTGAGTAGGATGTTTGTTTTTTTTAGGGGCACCTCTGGGGGCGTTATTAGTGTATGGGGGCACCTCTGGGGGCATTATTAGTGTATGGGGGCACCTCTGGGGACATTATTAGTATATGGGGGCACCTCTGGGGGCATTATTAGCTCATGGGGGCACCTCTGGGGGCGTTATCAGTGTATGGGGGCACCTCTGGGGGCATTATCAGTGTATGGGGGCACCTCTGGGGGCATTATTAGTGTATGGGGGCACCTCTGGGGGCATTATTAGTATATGGGGGCACCTCTGGGGGCATTATTGGTCTACGGGGGCACCTCTGGGGGCATTATTGGTGTATGGGGGCACCTCTGGGGGCATTATTGGTGTATGGGGGCACCTCTGGGGGCATTATTAGTATATGGGGGCACCTCTGGGGGCATTATTAGTATATGGGGGCACCTCTGGGGGCATTATTAGTATATGGGGGCACCTCTGGGGGCATTATTAGTATATGGGGGCACCTCTGGGGGCATTATTAGTATATGGGGGCACCTCTGGGGGCATTATTAGTATATGGGGGCACCTCTGGGGGCATTATTAGTGTATGGGGGGCACCTCTGGGGGCATTATTAGTATATGGGGGGCACCTCTGGGGGCATTATTAGTATATGGGGGGCACCTCTGGGGGCATTATTAGTATATGGGGGGCACCTCTGGGGGCATTATTAGTTCATGGGGGCACCTCTGGGGGCATTATTAGTTCATGGGGGCACCTTTGGGGGCATTATTAGTATATGGGGGCACCTCTGGGGGCATTATTAGTATATGGGGCCACCTCTGGGGGCATTATTAGTATATGGGGCCACCTCTGGGGGCATTATTAGTATATGGGGGCACCTCTGGGGGCATTATTAGTATATGGGGGCACCTCTGGGGGCATTATTAGTATATGGGGGCACCTCTGGGGGCATTATTAGCTCATGGGGGAACCTCTGGGGGCATTATTAGTATATGGGGGCACCTCTGGGGGCATTATTAACTCATGGGGGCATCTCTGGGGGCATTATTAGTGCATGGGGGCACCTCTGGGGGGCATTATTAGTTCATGGGGGCCACCTCTAGGGGCATTATTAGCTCATGGGGGCACAGCTGGGAATCCTACATACAGGGGGCACAGCAGGGGATCCTACATACAGGGGGCATCCCACACAGCGCAGTTACTATGGGAGCCTACAGGGGGGAGAAAGGAAAGGAAGTTGCTAGAAATGTGCGGAGCCTAAATTGTTTGTCTCGCAGGTTCTAAGGGGATGAAACATATCTGGAAGGAATCATCATGGAGGACTGGGCCGGATGGAGAGGAAAAGGGAAAGTGACGCCTCAGATCAAAGAAGACGTCACCTGTGAGTCCCTGTATGACACTTTTCTTATTTTGTAGAACATCATTTAGTAGGGGTGCCCTGAGGTGACAGCTACTACATTATCTGTACTCAGAGATATCACTGTGTTATCTGTTGTGTTACATAGGACTGCAGGTGACTACTACATTATCTGTACTCAGAGATATCACTGTGTTATCTGTAGTGTTACATAGGACTGCAGGTGACAGCTACTACATTATCTGTACTCAAGAGATATCACTGTGTTATCTGTGGTGTTACATAGGACTGCAGGTGACTACTACATTATCTGTACTCAGAGATATCACTGTGTTATCTGTGGTGTTACATAGGACTGCAGGTGACATCTACATTATCTGTACTCAGAGGGATATCACTGTGTTATCTGTGCTGTTACATAGGACTGCAGGTGACATCTACTACATGATCTATACTCAGAGGTATCACTGTGTTATCTGTGCTGTTACATAGGACTGCAGGTGAAATCTACTACATTATCTGTACTCAGAGATACCACTGTGTTATGTGGTGTTACATAGGACTGCAGGTGATATCAGGTGATTTCTCCAGGTTGCAGAAGTTCAAACTTCATCGTGCCCTGGTGTGCTGGTGTCTGTATGTGTGTATACATGTGTGCTGGTGTCTGTATACATGTGTGCTGGTGTCTGTGTGTGAGATCAATTCTAGAGAACTGGCTCATATACCCCATTTTCCCCAGTGGCTTAAAATGTAACCTCTGTTATACAGTTATAAAATTGTAGAAATTAAATGTGAACAAGGTGCAATTCAAATAGACACTTGCTTGTATAGCTGCCTCTTGTGCTCTGTATGCAGTGCATTATATTCACCCTTGCAACGTACAATTTATAGCGCGTCTACAAGCCCAGCGGGGCTCATTATGATGGAGACTAAAACTTATACAAGAGTGGGGTAGGGGTTCCCCTGTATTCAGAATGCTGTTGAGTGCTCGGCAATGCCCCGTTTGGGATTATTGAATTTCGAGGGTCTATGCAGAGCAGGATAAAGACACCTCTGCTGCACAAACAGGATCTCCTAGAAAGCGTTCTCACCGCCATGTATTCGCTATCACTGGCTTGGGTGAGCTAAACTAGTCTGCCTGGGGGTGTGTGTGATTTGTATATGCTCACTAACATGGAACAGCCTCATTATATTAGCCTTATCAACATATTCTATGTTAGTGAGCATACCGGGGGGGGGGGGGGGGGGATATTGGTGAACATATACAAATCAAACAGCCCCCCAGACCCTCGAAATTCAATAACCCTAAACGGGGCATTGCCTAGTACTCAACAGCATTCTGAATACAGGGGAACCCCTACCCCACTCTTGTATAAGTTTTAGTCTCCATCATAATGAGCCCCGCTGGGCTTGTAGACACGCTATAAATTGTACGTTGCAGGGGTGAATATAATGCACTGCATACAGAGCACAAGAGACAGCTATACAAGTAAGTGTCTATTTGAATTGCACCTTGTTCACATTTAATTTCTACAATTTTATAACTGTATAACAGAGGTTACATTTTAAGCCACTGGGGAAAATGGGGTATATGAGCCAGTTCTCTAGAATTGATCTGAACCAAATTATACCTCCCAGCAAGGCGTGGGTCGAACACACAATTTTTTTTTTTTTTTATTAATGTGGGGGGCCCAGACACTTTGGTTGTATGGGGCCCCGAAATTCCTGATGGCGGCCCTGCGCACAGGCATGGATATTGTAGGCATAATGTGTTTTCCCTCTGTTTTGCTTCCTGGTTCTCGGTGTGGTGCTAAGACTGCCTGTGCTGCTTCATGAGGGGTCAACCAATGGAAGGCGTCTATATTCCCGCCAAGGGAGTCTATATATCCCCCTCTCGCACTCACCACTTCCTCTTGTTGTTCCGGAAACGAGCTGTCCCTCCCTCCCTTGTTGTTAAAAAAAAAAAAATCTATATATATATTGTCATATGATGTTCATATGTCTTCTGTGTTCTGAACTATTTCTCTTTAAGTCACAGCTGGCGGCTTTGGTGGATTTAAAGTTATGGAGCAGTTATGGTTTAGCCAGTAAGAACGATGTGCCCATTGGGAGTCCAGCGGCCGGCACACCGCTTCCGGCTCGAGTTTGGTATCTGCAAGTTGAAGTTAAGTTAATAAAAGCTGTGGCCGAACACCGTCCAGCAAAGATTTAACCTGTGTCGTTTCTTCATTATGCCTACCCGGGTTTAAGGGGTTATAGCTCACCTTACTGCAGTCTATGTTGTCCTTTAAGAGAAAGAACACTATATTGCTGTGATTATTTTTGGTGCACTTCTTTATGAAAGTATTAAGCTGTATTACTGTCAGGACTGGCGTAGACAAGACAAAAGACAGTGGGCCCTAGATCTGAACCCACCCACTGTCACCTGCCTACTTGCCTCAGTCGACCCTAAACGGTCGCGGACAACCACGGAGTCGGTCCCTACACTGCGTAGGTGGATACACAAAACGTAGACAGACAAACAAAACACAATGGAGGATAGTCAACTAGCAGGGTCAAAACCAAACAGACAACGCAGTACAAAATCAGAAGGAGAGCGGATAGTCAAAAGTCAAGCAAGAGGTCAGAACACGGGCAGAGCAATAGCAAGGGGATTAGGACAGGGAACGCTGGGAAAGGAGCAGGGGAGCTGGGACTAGTAACAACTAATAACCAGCAGGGAACAGAGGATCTGACTGCTTTTTATCCAGGAAAAAAGACCAGGTCCAGCAGCTGATTGGAGCAGCCCAGATCCCAGCATCAAGCTCAGCTGAACAGACCTAGCAGTGCAGTAACCCCTACACTGCCAGAAGTCTGACAGGCCAGGCAGGTGTGGCTGAGAAGTGAAACACAATTCAAACACAAAACCAGTGCAACAGCAGACATAAACTCAGCGCTTCCTTGGCCGCCCGACATGGACTGAGGAGCGCAAAGTCACATTCCTAACAGTACCCCCCCCTCTTATGAGGGGCCTCAGGACCCTCACCCAAAGGACCCGGCCTGGAAGGGTTACGCATGTGGTATTGTGTAACCAGACGAGGTGCATGCATGTCTTTGCTCGCCACCCAAGTCCGTTCTTCCGGACCAAATCCCTTCCAGTGTACAAGATATTGTAGAGAACTCTGGACCCAACGAGAATCCAGAATTCTCTCCACCTCGTATTCCAGTTCACCTTGGACGACCAAGGGAGCAGGGGAAGTAGACGGCAACACAGGGTTAACATATTTCTTTAACAGTGATTTATGAAAGACATCATGTATTTTCCAACTCTTAGGTAATTGTAACTGATAAGACACAGGGTTAATGATTTTCATAATTACATAAGGACCAATGTATTTTGGAGAAAGTTTACCAGACGGGGCTTTTAACCTTAAGTTTCTAGTGGAGAGCCATACCTTATCCCCCACCATATATTCTGGGCCAGATATACGTTTTTTATCAGATTGTTTTTTAAAACTTTCTTGGGCTTTAACCAGGTTCTGAAGAGCCTGGGCCCAAACTGTGCACAGTTTATTGTAGATTTTTTCAGCAGAAGGGTTAACAGATTCGGCAGCATGTACTGAAGAACATCTAGGATTAAACCCAAAATTACAAAAGAATGGCGACATCTTGAGGGATTGACTTTCTCGGTTATTAAGTGCAAACTCAGCTAGAGGCAAGTACTCTTTCCACTTGTCTTGTGAACCTGCAACAAAACATCTTAAAAATTGTTCCAGTGATTGGTTGACCCTCTCGGTTTGACCATTGGATTGCGGATGAAAGGCGGAGGAAAAAGACAAAGTTATACCTAAGCGACCACAGAATTCCTTCCAGAATTTCGATACGAGGGTACGAGCGTTAGGGAGTTTACTAAGAGGAATGAGGTGACACATCTTGGAAAATCTGTCAATGACGACCCAAATCACCGTTTTCCCCCTGGAAGGGGGCAAATCGGTGATGAAATCCATAGAGAGATGAGTCCAAGGTCTCGCAGGCAGTGGTAAGGGTTGAAGCAGACCCTCGGGGAGTCTGCGAGGTACCTTGGACCTGGCACAGGTCTCACAGGCTTCTACAAACAACTTAGTATCACGAGCCCACGAGGGCCACCAATAATGTCGTGATAACAGATACTGAGTGCCAGCTATGCCAGGATGACCTGCCAACACTGAGCAATGTGTCTCCTCCAGTACTCTTAAACGAAGGTTAGGAGGAACAAAGAGCTTATTCTCAGGGGTGTTCTTAGGGGCCAGGGACTGAGACTCTACCACTTGGGCAGCAAGATCGGGCTGTAGAATGGCTACCACAACCCCGGGAGCTAAAATAGTCTCTGATTCCCCACTAGGGACATTGCTGGTCTCAAAGCTACGGGACAAGGCGTCAGCTCTTACGTTTTTGGAACCAGGTCTGAAAGTTATTTCAAAATCAAAACGTGTGAAGAAGAGAGCCCATCTAGCCTGGCGAGGAGTAAGACGCTTAGCCTTGTCTAGATACACCAGATTTTTGTGATCAGTTAGGACCTTGATTTTGTGCTTAGCCCCCTCTAGAAAATGTCTCCATTCATCAAATGCCCATTTTATGGCAAGGAGCTCCCGGTTGCCTATGTCGTAGTTGCATTCAGTTTTGGAGAATTTCCTAGAGAAGTAAGCAATAGGTCTGAGATTGGTGAGTGTCTCTGGACCCTGTGAAAGAACAGCTCCCACCCCCACCTCCGAGGCATCCACTTCAATCACAAAAGGTTTTTCGAAGTCAGGTTGAGTCAAGACCGGAGCCACCGAAAAACATCCTTTAAGCTTGTCAAATGCCTGAACGGCTTCAGGAGTCCAGTGTACCAAATCAGCCCCTTTCCTAGTTAGATCAGTTAGGGGTTTAGCAATTACAGAAAAACCCTTGATAAATTTTCTATAATAGTTAGCGAACCCCAAGAATCTCTGTAATGCTTTAAGACAATTAGGGCGCTCCCATTTTTCAATAGCTGACACTTTTAGAGGGTCCATACAAAAAGAATTGGGTGTGATTCTGTACCCCAAAAATGAAACCTCCTGAACGCCGAACAGGCACTTTGACAATTTTGCAAATAAATGATTTTGTCTTAAAAGTTCCATAACCTTACGGACATGACAAATGTGTGAGGACCAGTCAGGAGAGAAAATCAATATGTCATCCAAATACACCACTACAAATCGTCCTAGGTATTCACGAAATACATCATTTACCAAGTGTTGAAAGACCGCGGGCGCATTGCATAATCCGAAGGGCATAACAAGGTACTCGAAGTGCCCCTCGGGAGTATTAAAAGCGGTCTTCCACTCATCACCCTCTCTTATCCTGATCAGATTGTAGGCCCCTCGCAGGTCAATTTTGGAGAACCACTTAGCCCCAACAATCTGATTAAACAAATCAGGAATAAGAGGAAGAGGGTGCTGGTTTTTCACTGTAATTTTATTTAGCTCACGATAGTCAATACAGGGGCGCAGGCCCCCATCTTTTTTCCCCACAAAGAAAAATCCCGCACCCATAGGAGAAGAAGAAGGGCGAATGTGGCCTTTACGTAAACTATCTTTGATGTATTCACGCATTGCCTCTCTCTCAGGCCTAGACAAATTAAAAATTCTTCCCCTCGGATACCTGGACCCTGGAACCAAATCAACAGCACAATCATATGGGCGATGTGGCGGTAAGACATCTACTGCTTTTTCATCAAACACATCTGCAAAATCTGACAAAAACTCAGGGATCTCTCCTTCAACCGGAGAACAATCTGCAACATTCAGCGCAACACAATGCGAAGCACAGTTAGATCCCCATTTGACCAATTCCCTGGTGGACCAATCAAATGTTGGGTTGTGTTGTGCCAACCAAGGTAACCCCAGAATAATGTCAGAAGACAAATTATCCATAACTAAAAATTCCAATGACTCGAAGTGAATAGAACCCACCCTTACATCAAGAGAGGGAGTTATATATTTCACCTTACCCTGAGCCAATGGGGTAAAATCCGCTCCAGTAATACTCAGCGGGCACTTAAGCTGAAGCGGACATACCCCCAGAGAGGACCAGAACCCAGAATTAATAAAATTAGCAGATGCCCCAGAATCCACATGGGCAAACCCAGAAATACATTTTTCACCTAAAAATAGTGAAATGGGCACCATTAATTTATTTTTCATATCGAGCGGTACCTGTGCGCCTGAATGACCCCCTCGACAATCATTCAGGCGCTGGAGTTTTCCGGCGGTGATCCAGGTCTGGATGTACATTCCTGTACACGATGTCCGGCCTTGCCACAGTATAGGCACAGATTGTGCTGTAGTCGATAGGCCCGTCGGGTCTTAGCATCTGTCGCTCCAATTTGCATAGGTTCTTCTTGAGATAGTGACAGGGGAGAAGAAGACTTAGAGAAGGAAGCAACAGATGATGGGGCTTTGAACGAGTCAGAGGTTCCCTTTTCCCTGCGTCTGTCCCGCATACGTCTATCAACCCTTATAGCTAAGGTCATGGTTTCCTCCAAGGTCTCTGGAGGGGGGTAGGCCACTAGCAAGTCCTTCAACTGGTCCGCAAGACCCAGCCGAAACTGATACCGCAAGGCAGAATCATTCCAGGTGGACGGGATACACCACTGCCGGAACTCTGCGCAGTAGTCTTCTACTGGTCTCTTACCCTGACGTAAGGAGGTCAGTTGGCGTTCGGCCACCGCAGTCCGGTCAGGGTCATCATACAACAGCCCTAGGGCTGAAAAAAAATAATCAACTGAAGTCAACTCAATTGCATTGGGAGGTAAGGAGAATGCCCATTCCTGCGGTGGGCCTTGCAGAAGGGACATGATAATTCCCACTTTTTGGCTCTCATCCCCAGAAGAGCGAGGACGGAGCCGAAAAAATAGTCTACACCCCTCTCTGAAGGATCGGAAATCCTTCCTATCTCCCTTGAATTTTTCAGGGAGCTGAACAGGTGGTTCTGGAGGTGTGGGGGTTGTCATGGTCACCTGACGGGGTGTAGCCTCTTGTTCTTGAACCCGCTCAGCAAGTCCCTGAACCAAAGTGTTCAGGTTTTGCATCTGTTCCATCAGCGCTTTCATTGGATCCATGGGAAAAAAAAAATCCCAAATGGTATGGCTGGTTATTCTGTCAGGACTGGCAGGCGTAGACAAGACAAAAGACAGTGGGCCCTAGATCTGAACCCACCCACTGTCACCTGCCTACTTGCCTCAGTCGACCCTAAACGGTCGCGGACAACCACGGAGTCGGTCCCTACACTGCGTAGGTGGATACACAAAACGTAGACAGACAAACAAAACACAATGGAGGATAGTCAACTAGCAGGGTCAAAACCAAACAGACAACGCAGTACAAAATCAGAAGGAGAGCGGATAGTCAAAAGTCAAGCAAGAGGTCAGAACACGGGCAGAGCAATAGCAAGGGGATTAGGACAGGGAACGCTGGGAAAGGAGCAGGGGAGCTGGGACTAGTAACAACTAATAACCAGCAGGGAACAGAGGATCTGACTGCTTTTTATCCAGGAAAAAAGACCAGGTCCAGCAGCTGATTGGAGCAGCCCAGATCCCAGCATCAAGCTCAGCTGAACAGACCTAGCAGTGCAGTAACCCCTACACTGCCAGAAGTCTGACAGGCCAGGCAGGTGTGGCTGAGAAGTGAAACACAATTCAAACACAAAACCAGTGCAACAGCAGACATAAACTCAGCGCTTCCTTGGCCGCCCGACATGGACTGAGGAGCGCAAAGTCACATTCCTAACAATTACACTGAAGAATGTTCAAGTAAAGTGTTACCCTTGTTTAAGTGCTGGACTCTGCTAATTTCTCTGCCGCACCTGCACCCACACATTGTGCTACCCTTTTAAACCCCAGTGCCTGTATACTCGGGGGTGGGCATCACTACTCCTAGCCACCATGACAAGTGCTCATTCAAAACACCAACTTGCCCACTGCTAACAACACCTAGCAACCCCAGGTTGTGGCACAGACAGCAGAGGCAGAGAAAGACACACAGGGTAACTGCTAAGAGACAGGGTTTGATTCATAGCTTAGACTGCTCACTACTGCTCTCTATGATGCTGCTGCTTTTTAGGGTGAGAGTATAGGGACATAGAAGGGCAGGATCCACTTCATCCGTTAGCTCATTGTTGCAGCTTAAAATTAGAGACAAAGGGCTTCCGGTTCCGGCGCGCTCATGGCAGGACGCGTGTGAGAGCTGCTCCGGTCCTGACAGGTGAAAAACCGCGTCCCCCCCAGTTAACCTTTGCCAGATTTAGGCTAGGATCGGCTTAAGTTCCTACCTACTCACCAGCTATATGGACAGGTTCATCCAGAAGACGGGGGACCGAGTATCCACACCGGCGCAGAGTCACAAATCCGGCGGGAAGGGAAGCCAGCAGACCAAGATGGCGGCGGCAGCCCCCGTATCCCCTGACACGCAGGAGACGGGCATCCCTCTGTCGCAGCAAGCCAGCCAAGACATGTTTGCAGCAGAGTCAGGAATCGAACCGGTTATCCCGGGACTACAGGTATCGTGCAAGTCAATAGCGCTAGAAGTAGCCCGGATACTTGCCCCTGATCTAATAGCTTCCCTGGGCTCCACGGTCACCGCGGCCCTAACCCAGATACAGCAGGAGGTGAAACAGCATGCTGCTCAAATCTCTCTATTGGAGCAAAGAGTGGTCACCCTTGAGGAGGAACTGTTTGAGACACAAGCCCAGCTGGGTGACTTGGCTAAATTATCTAATGACTTACGAGATAAAACGGAAGATCTCGAGAACCGCTCCCGCAGGAGCAATTTAAGAATTGTTGGGCTCCCTGAGTCTATACCACAGGCCCAGCTTGCACAAATATGCGCCACTGAACTTCCACAAGCACTGGGCTTGCAGCAACCCTGCCCTGTGGAAAGAGCACACCGCCTAGGTCCGCCATTAACTCGCACCGCGGGAAAAGACTCACAAAATCTGCGGGGTAAAAGTGATCGACCGCGACAGGTCATAGCCAAGTTTTTAAACTACGCAGACAAAGCGAACATCTTGTTCCACTTCAAGAGGGCCACTACGGAAATCCAGATCAGGAACCATAAGGTCCTCCTGTTCAGCGACTATTCTGCAGATGTTTCCAAACGCCGCAGAGTCTTCTCATCACTGTGCTCCGAGCTATTCAAGCAAAAAAGGAGATTCTACTTACAGTTCCCAGCGACCTTGGTCATCTACAAAGAGAACGGTTCTTCTACATCGTTTAAGTCCCCGGAGGAAGCCAGGCATTTTATGGAACTTTTGTCCAAGAATCCAGCGCAAGTCCCGGACTCAGCTAAAAGGAGACGTACAGACAGTCCCAAGACGTCGGCAGACTCCATGGACTGATTGGCGCTACATGGCTGTGGCTGGAGGAAAATTCTTAGTATGCCCTATGAGGGTGTCCTTTCTTTACATTTAGTGTTATGACCAGGATGGTCTAGTTAAGACTTACCTATTCTTCCTAGTTAACAGTTAGCGTGTTTAGGATAAGTATACATGACTAGGAGGTGAATAACGATTAGGATTAGTACTGTGTTCCGTGTGTTATAGCTCCCTAGTAGTTAAGCTCCAGCAGATACGAGGAACCGCTGAAATCTCATAGAGAATGACACTTGTCCTTTCTCCTTCTCTTCCCGCCCCCTCCCTCCCTCCCTCTACGTTCCTTCCCTTCCCTCTCCCCCCTCTCCCCCGTGTATTGTCTTCCCTCACTTTTCTTTCCTCCCCTTCTCTTCCCTCCTGTCCCCCTTCCCACCCCCCACCCCCCCTTGATATGGAGGTCTTAATGGGTACGGTAAATTTTGCCGGGCCACATAAGTTAGAACGCTGCGCGGTCATATAGCAGCGTGGGCCTGATTGGCTCTCCCACGGGTTTTGTTGGTTGGGGTTATGCGAGGGCCCCGAAGTGAGCGAAAAAAGAGAAGCTCATTACATGTATCTCTCGCAAGTTCTACTTGGTTTTCTTCTGTAGGTACAACACAGGTTATTTTTTGTGGGTATTACTGTTTGTTATATGTGTGTGTGAGTGGCCAATGGATCTATATGTGTCTTTGTCTGTGTCTTTGTGTTGTCCGGGAGGTCAGCCGATCTTTTACTGTATGGTACCCTAATAACCGTGACATACGCCCTGCTCCTTTGCTGGCACATCTATGAAAGTCACCACTTGGAACGTAAAAGGGCTTAAAGCCCCCACTAAACGCCTCATGGTGCTTAGACACTTAAAGAAACTTAGGACGGATATTGCACTGATACAAGAATCTCATCTTGAGGAGAAAGATTTCTTTAGGATGAGACGCCTGTGGGTGGGTGCTGTAGTGGGTTCGCCAGCAAAGGAGGGTAAAGGTGGAGTACTGATCTTAATTCATAAACGCTTATCGCATATGTTCCTTGATTCCTGGCATGATGAAGAGGGGAGGGTCTGCAGGGCCACTTTAGATACTCCAGGTGGTAGACTGAATGTTTATTCGGTGTATGGTCCAAATTCCACTAATGCCCCCTTTTTTTCCTCCCTTGAGCAGAAAATACTAACGGACGGGGAACGTTTCAAACTGGTAGGTGGGGATTTAAACATAGTCCTGTCTGAGGAGGAAAATCGGAAACGCACGATGCCAAGAACTAACCAACCCAGACCGTCTCGCCCTCTTCTTTCCCAGTTCCTGGAAAACACTGCTCTCACTGATTCCTGGCGATATTACCACCCAGCGGACCGTGAGTACACCCATTTCTCGCACCCTCACCAATCTTGGTCAAGGTTGGATTATATCCTGACATCTAGCCCCCTCCTAGCTAGGGTAGAGGCCTCCGATATCCATGACATGCTAATCTCAGACCATGCATGTCATGTGGGGGAGCCAATACTTCTATGGGAGACGGCTAAAGCAGTGATGCGAGGGAAAATTATATCCTACTGGCTGGGAAAGAGGAGGGCGAATCAGAAGACATTCCATGAGGCTACGGCCAGACTACGTACCACATATACCACTTTCCTAAATAACCCGACAGACCAACACAGGCAACTCTGGGTGGCAGCTAAACAGGACATGGACAGGGCGGCGGAGGCAACAGAAACTTTCTTTTGGGATCAAAAAAAAACTGACTTATTCAAATACGGAAATAAATCAGGCAAACTATTGGCCAATTTGGCCAAGGGTTATAGGGACCCCAATAACATCTTGGAGCTGCGAGACAGAGGAGGGAAGGGGAAGCTTACTAGAGACCCCAGGCAGATTAACCGTATTCTGTAGGAATACTACTCACAGTTATACAAACAGGGGGGACAGAACCTAGAGGAGGGGAGAAGATTCCTGGACGGCATAAATCTCCCGACGGTAGATCAAGACGACCTGGAAATGCTAAGTGCTCCCATCACCCCCGAGGAGATAAGTCAGACTATTAAAGCTCTGAAGCATCATAAGGCCCCAGGCCCAGACGGATACACGTCTGAATTCTACAAACATCTCCAGGACGACATAACACCGACTCTCTTGTCTGTTTACACGGCCATCCTGGGGGGTGAGGGGACCATTTCCTCGAGCGACACGGCCTATATAAAAGTCCTTAATAAACCCGGCAAGGACCCCACATTGCCTTCATCTTATCGCCCAATTTCTTTAATTAACCTAGACCTAAAAATTCTTTCTAAGTTTTTCTCTAATAGACTAATGGGGGTCATGCCAAAACTTCTAGGACCACACCAGGTGGGGTTTACCCAGGGGAGGTCGGCGGTTACAAATATTAGATCCATTCTTGCCGTCCAGGATGCAATTCAGTCCAGGCACCATGTCGGGCACCCTCCAGCTTTCCTGTCGGTAGATGCCTGTCAGCTGGGGGTGGCTCGACATGGTCCTGGATAAGTTCGGGCTCAATGGATTGCTCAGACAGTACCTGAAGGCCATATACACAGGCCCCAAGGCCAAAGTCTCCACACCGGGTTTCTTGTCAGATGCTATACATTTAGAAAAGGGTACAAGACAGGGGTGCCCACTATCCCCCCTGCTGTTTAATTTATCCCTAGAGCCTTTGGCAAGGCACCTGCTGTCGAGCCCACTTTATAAAGGGGTCCAAGTGGGGAAGGAGGAGATAAAATTACTGTGCTTCGCTGATGATTTACTGCTCTGCCTGGGGTCTCCAGAGGACCAACTAGCTCCCACGCTCCAAACACTAGAGTATTTGGGTTCCTTTTCGGGATATAAAATAAACCCCACTAAAAGCCAACTCCTACTCCTGGGTCCCTCTAATCACGATGTCTTGCGGTCAACAGGGGTGGAGGTACTGCGTACCTCCATCACATACCTGGGGGTTAAAATAGGCCCCACCTCTCACTCATTATACAGGCTCAACTACCCTCCTCTCTTCCTAAAGATTATCAAGGAATTAGATAAGTGGAAAGAACTCCCGCTTTCACTTGCTGGTCGGGCGCATCTTATTAAAATGATAAGCTTTGCACGATTACTGTACCCCTTGCAGACTTTACCATTATTACTTAAACATATGGATGTACGCTGCCTCCAATCAGCCTTCACGCGTTTTATGTGGAGAGGCAAACGTCCAAGGATTGCGTACAATAAATTATGCTCCCCTAAACCCCAGGGAGGTCTCAACATGCCAAATATCAGGCTTTATAACCTGGCATCCCTGCTCCGCCACACTAGAGACTGGATCCATGGGACCAGCTATTTTTCCAATTATCAGCTGGAAACAAATTTAGCCTACCCATGGGCACTGCCCACATTATTACATATGAAAATCAAAGACCTGCCTAGTCATCTTAAGTCCTATGTAGTACTCAGAGATACCATGGCGGCTTGGAAGGCAGCGAGGAAAATGTATAAGCTTCCCTTTTCTCTCTCTAGATATCTTCCGCTATGGGGAAATCCAACCTTTCGAGGTGACGTTCCAGCGCCAGTTGAAACGGTGTGGCGGAGTAGGGGGATCAGGGAGGTGAACCAACTCTTGAAGCCGGGAGGAGGAGCCTTGCTTCCTTGGGAACAATTCAGGGCGACATTCCGATTGCCAGGGGGTCACTTCATCTACTACAATCAAATGATGTCGTTTTTGGGAGGCCTAGTGTCTAACTTTGCTAAAATTGAGGTGGCCGGGAAATTTGACGAGATCATGGGTTCCCCCACGACCCTTGAGTCGTTGGCGAACATATATCGGGTCTTGAACACCCAACACCTAACACCACTGATCCAGACTATGTTTAGCCATTGGGAGTCTTCCCTGCGGGTGGAGGATCTCTCGCTTAAACTGTCGAAAGGGATACAGTATGTTAGGGCGGCAATGGTAAATGAAGTATGGAGGGAAATGCACATGAAACTGCTCCATAAAGCCATTTATGCATTCCAGTTCTCATATAAGGAAGCCCCTGTGCATTACTTGAGAGCCTGCCCCAAGTGCTCCCTAGAGAAAGCAGACCTGTTCCACTGTATGTGGTTGTGCTCTCCGGTACAGGAACTGTGGAAGGAGTCTTTGCAACTGATTGACAAAGTCTGGTCAATTCAAATACCACTCCAACCTATCGGCTGCCTATTCCACTATGTCACTAGAAGGTCTGGAGAGGATTCTCAAGACTTGGTGGCAGTCAAAGGTATACATGTGGCGTTGTTAGCAGTTAAAAAGTGCTTACTCAAACGCTGGCTAGATCCTTCAATACCATCAATCTCAGACGTGACGGATCAGTTGAGAACGCTCCTTCACATTGATAGACTGGACACGTTACGATCCATGGGGAGGATCACTAAACAATTCTTTCATAAATGGAGACCGTTTCTAGAAAAAGTATCTTCTTCGGACGAAAGGAGGGAGATTATGCTACAGTTTAGGTGCTCAGAATGGTACTGTACGGAAGATCTTAAAGGCACATTGGGTGTGCTAAAAGTCACTTAAGTGTTATGTCTTGGTCAGGCTGATTTTCGTTGTCTCTGTGTGTGTGTTCTTTGTTGGGTACGTCTGTTGTTGGGTCTGTGTGAGTTGTGTGTTTGTTGTGGATCCATTGGTCACCAGTTGAGACGCTATAAACTGTCTCGTAGTTGTTTAGATAAGAAGGTTCGGTTTAAGGGCCAAGTTCAGGTTAACACCTATGTCCGACATGGAATTCGAGAGACACCTGGGGGAACAGAGGGTCATGGATCCCGGAGTCGTAATATCTTCCCCTTCTTCATACCCTGGGACTTGCAATTGACTTTGTATATGTAGGTGTCTCCTCTCTTTCATATTTCATATGTTATATACGTGTACAACTCTCTATTTCTTTTGTATTATATATGACATGGCCTGTACACTTTTCGAAAAAAGTCAATAAAAATTATTGTTTTAAAAAAAAAAAAAATTAGAGACAAAAATTTCAGAGCAGAAATACGGTTAAAAATTCCATATGGAAATTTTAAAATGGCCAAAAATAATGCTGCATCTTATGTACGCACACATGCCAGGTTATCCTGAAGCGACAGGCATGTTCTATCTGAGGATATTTATATAACTTAGATTGGGGCAGCTTATTTTAAAAGGTTCTCCAGTTAAATTCAGGAAATCAAAATCTGTCAACAACATTTTAGGTTTAATTAGTTTAATTTCCTTGGAACAGGATATGTGAAATACACAATAAAAGCCTCAATAAAATTCTAAACCATCTGGCCACTATCTATACATAGATCGTTCATAAGAGGGTCAGAGCCTCAGTTCATACAAGTCTCAGTTCTGTTATCCTTCTCACAGTATTGTGGCTCGTGTAGCCATGAGCTTTTTCTATTTTTCGATCAAGAAGAAGGGCTCCTTTGCTATCAGCTATTTTCAGCAAAAATTGCATGTTTTACGAGACAGTTCTAGGGACAAAATGGAAATAACCTTTTCACTGTTAACATGTTCTCCCTTAATTGCTTATAATGGCATTTTATATCTGAAGTATATTAATAGTTTCTTCCATCTTCTAGAAATCCTACCTCAGAAGGGCTGTATCCACAACTCGTGCTGCCCTTTCACCCATTTGGGAGAATCCATACGCATCAGAATTTTTCAGGCACATCTGTCACAAAAATGTGATATGTGTAGATTTGGTTGCAGATTCACTGTGGATCTCACCCTTATACACAGAAAGTGGTGAAATCTATCACGTCTAGATATACCAAAGCAAATCTGTTCTGAGAGTGCCCCCCCCCCCCCCCCCCCGCCTGCAGAGCCTTTTTCATCTCGTGTGCTAAATGCTATCTGTTGCAACCTCAGATAAACTTATTGTATGCATGTTACAGGTAGGTCTTTCCTTAAGGCCATATTAAACAGTACAATAATAAAGGGGGAGCAAGTTCCGATCAGCTCAGTGCCCGCTTTCCCCCTCGCTGCATAAATGCTCTTTCAGCATGTCGAAAGACCACGATCAGCCGACACTGTGCATGTCGGCTGATCGTGGCCTTTTAACATGTCCATTGTGCATGTCCACAAAAGAATTATCAGTCTTAAAGGCCAGTAATTGGCAATGTAAGGCCGATTAACATTTTGGGTAATACAGCATTTAATCTACTCACCACACAGGCATCTTCTAGAAGCTTTCAGAAGCATATGAAGTAGACCCCTAGTCCAGCACTCTGTACCCAGTTGGCAGGAACAAACTAGTTAGTCCCAACTTGACCAGGGAAGGAGGAGAAGGTATAGAGAAGCCTGACTCTGCCAGAGCAAAAGTTTAAGCTTAGTTAGACCTGTGGTGCCCCACCACGGGTGTTCTTTTCTCTTGTGCACCTGTTGCAAAAGTTTTTACTCCAGGTTGAGTGGTGATGAAGGTAGAGTTCTATGGTTTCACCACTTTTTATATATATACTTTATATATATACTTTTTTATATATATGTGTTGCACAGCTGAAGTTAGGAGTTGTATGTGTACCATGTGCTTTTGCTGGCCTGAAGTAGATGCTCTCTACTTCTGACCTGTGGTCTTTTTTCTTTCTTTTGCACACATTCCTTTCCACCACTCATGGGGTAGATTACACATCCCCTGTAGGTAATCACTTGGTGAGAGGAGGTGTGGCGTCAGTTTTTACCCGGATTCTCTTGGGAGAGGGACACACAGATTGGACGTCCCTGCTGTGGCCAGGTCAGGGCTTGGGTTTGCCAGGACCCTCGTGCGGGACAAGTTAGTTGAGTGTAGTTGGTTGAGAGTAACACACTTGTGTGCAGATACAGCTAGAGACAACCAGTTCTTTCAGTATTCCTACTATATCTATTATGCAGTGCTAAACACTACAAAGGGAGAAGAATCCGGGAACACCCTAGTCCACACAGTGAACCAGTCTAAAAAGTCCAGGGCAGTACCCTGAAACACAGGAGGAACTAGCCTGAATAGGACAAAGATGCCAGAAGGTCTACTTATTATATGTCGCAGTGCAGGTAACTGGGAAGGCTCAAGAGCTTAGGTTCACCCAAGTAACCATGACTAAGGCTTGAATCTCTCTAGGAGGACAAGTCACTCAACACTGTAGGGCAGAAGGTGGTCAGACTAAAGTCTATACACGGGTACAGGTAAACTTCTCACTCTAAAGTATTCTCTCAAGTTCCGGAAGATTACATTGCTACATTGGGTTAGGACTCCCTTGACAAACTCCTCTCCACTCCACTACTTTCAACTCCTCAAGCACCGCTACAACTACCTCTACTCTACTCTACTTCTTCAAGCATCTCCTCAGCACAATTGAGTTCAAGCACTGAAGTCTGTGTAAAGATTTGTCGGTTTGCTGCAAAAGTCTATTTTACTACTAAGAGACTATACAGTAAAGCTGTTATATTTTTCTAACACTGGGACTCAGTCTTCCTTTCCTCCGCACCAGCAACTGTAAACACTAGCCACACACCTTGGGTTATTTTTCCCCTTTCTGTGGGTGGCAATATCGATAGTCCGGGTGGGTCAATTGCCACTCCGGACTACTGTGACAAGAGCCCAAGGGACCCATTACCACCCAGCAGGTTACTGACCATTTTGGGGAGTACAGCCAGCCACAACATAAAGCAGGTACCAACATCACACCTGTGTGGACCAGCACTGGCGTCACGACAATACCATCTCTGGCTGAGCTGTACAACAAAACCGACCAACCACCATAGAAGTGGCGTCTTAGCACGTCACCAGTTGAGTACCACAGTCCTTGTTCTAGTTCCATATCTCCACTTGGAGCTAGGGGAGACTAGCTTCCTAAGTACCCTGCCTGGAACATAATACAAGGTGGAATATTCACTACTTCATTCACTACTTCAGATATTTGTATCCGCTTTGGAGAAGGAGGGAGTTACCTCCCTAAGGATGTACCACTAAGAGAAAGTATAGTGTGCCACTAAATATTTATTGCACCTGGTCAAAGTAACTTGTTCCAGTTTCCCACAGTGGGATATGGCCCGGTGTGTTCTGTGTTTTCCCCAATTGAGGTCACTACTGTGTTTTTGTGTGCTGTGTATCCTGAACAGCTGAAGGTGTTATTGGATTAACTGCTGTTTGTCATGTGTTTTTTTCCCAATCACAGGTGCAGGCCTGTTTCCCTCCTGTTTTTTACCTATCCTCTTTATCCTCGCTTTACACCACACAGCCCCACCAATCACTAGGAGGTTTAGTTTCCCCTTTAAAAGGAGGTTAGTTCCTGGTGTGTGTATGTGTGTGTGTGTGTGTGTGTGTGTGTTTGTGTGTGTGTGTGTGTGTGTGTGTGTCAGAGAGAGTAAAAGATACAGTTCCTGCTGCAGTGAAGCCAGGGCCTGGCTTAGGACCCTTGACAGGGACCAAGAGACTCAAACAGGTTTCTCTTTATCCGAGTTGCCACTGCTGGAATACAGTGCTTGACCACTCAGAAGGAAAGGACGTCCTCTGGGGATAACCTTGTCCGCGCCAGGGATACTCTCTACAAGATACACGGCAGCATACCTGAGTTTGGTACAGACCCCAGCAGTACAAAGCTGCAACTTGCCTACATATCCTGCTGTAACGCACGGCTGTTCTGAATAGTTTTACAAAGTCTGCTTCACCTTCACAGGGACCTGGGACCTTGTACTACCCTTATAGGATGGGTGTCCTGACACTGTAGAGCATTAGATACGTGAGCATGAGTTTCTTCTTCTGTTCTCAACCACGCTATCCTGACAGAGTGCACAGCTACATTTGACAGGGCCCTTAAGACGCTACTCTACTCTCACTTCTGCTTCCTCTTGCCTGCACCTGCAGTTACTGAAGTCTTATTTTTCCTGTATAGCATGATTGAACTTAAGTAAATGGACGTTATTCTGGTTAAGCTACTGGACTCATTCTGCACCTACACACCAGGTTACACTTGGGTTATCTAAACCTGCAGAAGCATTGCCTGTCTAACCAGGGGGGTGTACCAACGCCACTTTGGGCTACCGTAACAAGTGCCCAAGTGACCTACGCCAACCAAGTAGCCACAATACCGCCAAAGCTACCCTGGCCAATGGCACCCCATACTGCTTTGCCGCAAGAGTAAATGTAGAAGTGGAACAGTGGAGTAACGAGTTATCAGGTATTAGAAATATTTTGATATTTTGCTGGGGAGGCAGTAAAAATAACAAATAACATATACACCTAACCTGATTCTTTGTACGTCCCATTCTAGTAACTTCTGGTCCCCAACTCATTACTGCTTGATGCCACTTTAAAAACATGTTCACACAATGTATCTTTTGCATAAATCACGGCCGTTACTGCAATTTGCAGCAACGGCCGTGATTTATGCAGAAGATACATTGTATGTGAATGAATAGAATCCCGGCCGGGATTCCAAGCAGCCGCACAAAAAACTGACATGTCAGTTTTGTTCAGGCCACTATTCATTGAATAGCGACCGCACAGACATGTCAGCTCACACAATGGAGCGTACAGCTCCGACCGCACGCTCCATTGTGTGCAAACGTGAATTGGGATGTGGACACACACTAGTGCGCCCGCATCCCAATTCAACAGAAGTGAAGATCATCCGATCAGTACTGCAGTACCGGCCAGGATGATCTTAAGTGACAGTCACACAATGGCTGGTGTCTTACATAATGTGAACATGGCCTATTACTAGACCTAGTACAGTGTCTAAGAGGGTGCAATATATTTTTGGTGTTCTTGGTATCTGGGAGTAATGTAGCCTCTTTTTAAATCTTGCACCAGACATAGAACAGTGTATTGGCTGTTTCTGGAGTATCTAAAATTATTTTAGATACTTGAGGATCCAAAAGTAAATCTGTGTAACAATCACAAACATAAACGTGCTGAAATATGCCAGAAAATAGAAAGATTTATCGGGATGCCGCTGTGCGCCAATGTGTGAATAGCAGTGCTGGCATTAGGATTTATAACTTTATTGAGCCTTTACTATGATTTTCTTTTGTGTATTTTGTGTAACACCAGGCCTGCCTTATTTATAGTTGAATATAGTATTATTACATGGTGCTATACTTTTTCTGGTAAGATATATATCTTACCAGAAAAGATTCATTTATTTTATGGGAAAAAAAGTAAGTCACCATGTAATACCACCTAATATATCATATATTTAGACATCTTTGTGAAGCAAGGTTGCAACATTCAGATTTGTTTTCACCTAAAGGAGTATAGAAAAATGCACTTTTTGAACCTAACTCTAGGAGTTATCCAAACTTTAGACGAGGCTGTAAAAGTTCACATGAGCACCAAGGCCCTTTCAAACAGTTGCTTTCTTGCTTTTTCCTAATTCTCCCCTGTTGCATAAAGGTTTAAAAGCATTAGTCATGGTCACCACCTCTAGGTTTTTTTGCTCAACAAAGTTGTGATTCATGGCCAGTTTTGGGATTAGTCAGATTATTTAGTTACCAGATTAACTATGATAATGACCTAAGGCCAGTACCCTAAGGCCTAATTCGCATTACTGCCAGAATACCATACATTAGTTCAGTTCATCCATTTATGAATTCTGCCCTTCATAGGAACAAATGGAAAATGAGTGGAGCAGGTAGAATATAGGAATTTAAAGAGAAAAAAAAATCCATAATATCAATTTCTGTAATTTTCCACTGGCCTCTATTAGGGGCAAAATGCATTACGGATTGCCTAAGTGACACCATCTATGCTATTCTGTATTCAATTTAATGTATAAAAATGTATGTACTAATTATGAAAAATGGGCCTCACCACTGAGATCTCTGTGCTGGCGCTGACCACATGATGTAAGAAATGTATCACTTTAATTATTTCTTCATTAAAATAAAGGTACAATCAGTGGCAAAACTACCAGGAAGGCAGACCAGGCGACTGCTATGGGGTCTGTGCAGTAAGAAGGTGTGTGTCAGTATGTGTGTATGTATCTGTGGGTATTCAGTATATGTCAGTGTGTGTATGTATGTATCTGTATGTATGTATGTATGTATGTATGTATGTATGTAGCTACGCCCCTGGGTACAATCCTCAGATTGTGTGTATTATTGCAACTTAACTTTACTGAAATTATTGGAGCTGAATTGTAAAACCACACAAAACCTACAATAGTGGTGCTCTTTTTGAAGAAAGCAGCTAATTTTTTCTAGGTCTGTATTACCCTTTTACATTCTGAAAAATACATGCGGGTATGGGGTCAAAATTCTCACTACCCCACTAAATAGATTTCTTGAGGGTTGTAAATTACAAACTAAGGTGAATTTTCAGGGTTCCCCACTGTTTTAAAACCATTCCAGCAAAATCGGTACTAAAAAGTCTTATTCCTTTCCTAGAGTATGACAAAATAGGAGTCAAATATAGCATTAGCATAACAAATGGGGGGCATATATCCCATATATACCATGTATCCCAAAGCCTTTGAGCTAATGTACATATTATTAGAAAAAAAAGCTAATTCTAAAAAGTTCTTAACACACCTGTAGAGGTCTAAATTGTCACTACTCCCCTGGATGATGTCTCTCAAATCTGTAATAAAAATGGAGCACCTTTAGCAGCAGTTTATGGTCACATGTGGTACTTCTTTGCTCGGGAGAATTGCATGTCACATTTTGGTGTGGTTATACCCCTTGGTCCTTGTAAAAAATATTTTTTCATTTTTAGGGCCCAATACTAAAAAATATATATATATACATTCTTTAAGCATCTGTGGGGTCAAAATTCTCAATCTTCCTTGAGGGGTGTAGTTTCCAAAATGGGGTCACTTCTAAAGTACTGTATTCTACCATGGTACCATGGGCTAATACACAAAAATGGTTCCACAAAAATCTGTGCTACATTTTCAAAATGGCGCTCCGTCCCTTTTAAGCCCTGCTGTATCGCCAGAAAGCGTGTAACAAATTTTGTATTGGAATTTTTTTTTACTTTGATAATATAATACTAAAAACATTACTCAAATATCTCTGGCATCAAAATGTTCACTACACCCCTGGTTGAATTCAACTCTCTGAAAAACCCAATATTGAGCAACCTCTTCCCACAAATGGGTGTAACTGTACATGTATTTTGGATGCCATTCCCACCAATTGGTGTACAATTACTCCCACATAATGGTAAGGGCTTTATGAGCAGTGCCTGTGCTATCCATGGTGTGACAAATAACCAGGTTCTTGTTGCCATTGTCCAGAGCAGGACTGGACTCCGATTCTGACAGTTAACCTTTTAGATGCTGCAGTCAGTCTTCCATCAGTGCCCTGTGATGGTACATGAAAGGCTCAGCAAACTTGAATAACTCCTGAAAAATATCCAAATATAAAAAAGCCTTAACATTTATAAGTTGCTCCTCCATGTCTGAGGCCTGAGTGTAGGTCATTTAGCACTTTAGGGCCACACATGAGATAGTTATAAATACTGGAGAATTAAGGGAAAAATATTGAGCTGCATTGTTCTATCAACACCTGCTCTGTTACAGGAAAACTAGATTAAAATGAAATATTAAAAAAATGAAATTTTTAAGGAGTCCCATGAAATAAAAAAAGCAGGCAGGTTGGGGGGGGGGCATAAGGACTGGTAAGTTTACCAGGTTTATTAAAGGGGAACTCTGGATAAGAAAAACTTGTTTTTTATTAAAAGTACATTAAAAGTTATATAGATGTGTCTATACAATGTCTTCCTTAATGTCACTTTGAGGAGTGCAGTTTTATAATAGGGTGAGTTAAGGGGGGTTGTTACATACAGGGCCCTCAGATCTAATTCAGATCTAGCCCCTAAAATAAAAATTGCTGCTCAACGTCTGAGCCATTTAACATTGTAAAAATTTAAATTATGCCAATTAGAGATGGTTAATGCAATTTAATAACTAGAGATTTTCAAATTGAGAAAAATGCTATTTATTCAAATTTTTCACAAAGTTTTGGAGTTTTTACAAAAAATGCTGACTTCATTGACCAAAGCTTATTATTAGCATAAAGCAAAATGTGTCACATACAAACAGTCTCAGAAGTTTTATATTTCACTTCCACTTTGCTTTAATTCCTACAAGCCACCTAAAACTTTAACAAAGTTCCTTAATTCTGTTTTTTTATTTTGGAAATTGTCATGAAAAATTTAAGCCCTGTAATGCCCTACAAAGTGCAAAGACAGTTACCAAACTATACTCACATTAAATACACAAATTGTAAAAGTGAATGATCAACTAATTTATGTAATTCCACTATCTTACTTACATGCTCATTTATTTCAAAATTTTAAAAATTCAAATTTGTGCTGAATGTTTGAGTTTTCTACAAAGAAAGTTGTCACCCAAATTCACTATTAATATAAAATATAATGTCTTATGAGAAAACACCCAACACTCTTATGATCTCAGAATCCTAGATCTATTAAAGCATCACAAACCTACTAGCGCATAATGTGAGACAGGTGTAATTTGAAAACTTAGGTCCTTTAGCAGCCCAGAATTGCCTTTGTCATTAAGGGGTAAACCATACGGAAACATGTGGATCCATTGATGTTTATTATTGAACAAAAAAGAAATAAAACAAATGGGAGATGAAAAAGGATAAGAAAATTACTTTCTATCCATCTAGAGCAGCAATTCATTTTCAATGTTGATGCATGTGTTGGTGCTGGCAGTGAGCCGCTGTATTTTTTGTGTATGTCTGTCCTTGACATGTAATGCTGCCTGCACACTGATGCGATACTCTATACTGAGTTATCTTACTGAGCACATGTAAAATCATTGGAGTGAAAACTACAGTTTTCTCAATTTATAATACACGTGAACAAGTAAAAAAAAAACTTTAATAAAAAAAAAGTCCTACTTGTGGATAATATATTTGTTTATTTTGTTAAACATGAATACTAGTATAGGTATAGCTATACATCTTTGAAGTTTAAAGTCAGTTACGTACAGAATTACAGTTTATGTTTCAAACTGATTTTGTTCCTTATATGTTTATATACATTGACCACATACCTGAATAATACAGTATGTGCTTTACATCTACAACCTCTTTTACATAGTGTGCGGCAGCCATTGTTTTATTCTCCCAGATACATTTCTCAGCAGAATGTACCAAATATCTGACAATAAGGAGTGCTTCTCTAAGGAACTTATATCCACCTTCATTTACCATGTTGACCCTTATTCTGACTTTTGAACTTATCTGTTTCTGCTTGTCATTTGCCACTTTGATTTTTATCTTTATTTCTTCACTATTGCCAGAACTGTAAGCCAGAAAGTTCAGGCAGTGAAGACAAACAGCGAGTCCTAGAGCTAGGCCCCCAGAACACTCCCTGCCTACTTGCCGACCTGATCCTAGACGGTCAGTGACGACTGGACAGCAGTCCCTTTCTTTGTAACAGGAAGACCGAACAAGACAAACAAAAACAACAAGGGATGGTTAGGCAAAAAGAGGTCAACACTGGAGATTGCAAATATAGTACCAAGTTGGCATCAAAGCAAAAGGTTAGCTAGAGGCCACAAGCTCTAAATAGCAAAAGGTAAACACTAGTTAAATCTAAATATTCTTATAACAAGCAGAAAAGAAGAGTCAGAGGAGATGTCAGATTCCTGGTCCGGGGTGTGATTGAACCAAACCTATTGCATTCAGACCACACAGTGAATGAGAATGAGAGTGGTGAAGGGATCTGTCAAAAAGACAAACAGACAGGTGTGGTAGAAAAACAATCAACACTGCAAGGAAAGAGTCAACAGCGCATCCTCCACTGCACACTACTGACAGAGGCTGGCGCTGAAACGCGCATGGGCATGGATGTTACCATTCCTGTATGAAATATGTAACAATTATTTTTCTGATACAATAAATCATCCTTTTAGTTGATTACTAATTTCAGCCTGGTTGGAACAAAGGGTAGGTAGCGTTGGAGGAGGTGCAAATATTGGCAACTGCTAGCACTGGGAACGCTGGGCACTTTCATTAGATGAAAGTTTAAGGAGTGAGGGGCCACTGGTTCACTGCTCTTTCACCTGCCCTTTAGGCTACATTGACCCTGCAGTCTACAGGAGGCAGCAAACGACTTCCGTGCCCTCGCTCCGCACTTGATGCACACACAATGGCCTTACTCGTAGTGCACGCATTTGTTGTGCCTCTCAATAGAGAGGGGTAAGTAGCCCTTTTCGGTGAGGGAGGGGCCAACTAGTAGTTTTTATTTAATTTAATCCATTATACTTTTGTCACCATCGGAAAAACATTTCTAGAATCAGTCCTTTTCCTAGCTGTTAAATCAGCTAAAACTCTTGTCACCATCTTGACTGCTGCAGCTTCTTAACCCCTTCATGTCACAGCCAATTTTCTTTTTTTCCTCCTCACATTTAAAGAGTCAGAGCTCTATCATTTTTTTCATCTACCCATATGAGATCTTTTTTGTGACACCAATTTTACTGTATAATGACACTCTTCACTTTCACGCCATAAAATATAGCGCAAAACAAAAAATTTGGGAGGTGAAATTTAAAAAAATAATAAAAATTAGGGAGGGGGGGGGGGTGTCGCCATTGTAAAACTGACCCATGGTGACCTACCTAAACCTACCCAACCCATCTATTTCCCCCACCTACCAATATACTGTGTGGCACAAAAAGTGCTGAGGGGTATAATAATCATTTGGGCCACTGTAGATGAAGAAAAGATGAGGAAAGTGCTGGAAAAGTACAGAAGCGAAGATGTTTGGCAGATTCTGCAGAGATGAGCTGTGACTGGAGGAAATCATTAGGGCGGTCTGGGTGAAATGCAGAATGAAGGGGAAAGTAGACCAGAGAAGACGCCACCTGTGAGTCACT